>NC_056745.1:978289270-978299270 GCF_019279795.1 Protopterus annectens
TCAATGACATTAAGTTTCAACCTATTCTTACAACTGGGTTTGCACCTAAAATCAATGACCAAATAAAAGAAAATTTTAGTAGGGCCTTTCGCCATCCTGCTTGTTTGGATTCTGCTGGTTTAAGAAGCATCACTGGCAACAAGTGAAGCAAGAAAGATTTGGTAGATTAGTTGTCAATTTGCCTCAGTTTGCATATAAAAAAAACTTTGAACTTCAAGGATTATTTACACGGAAGTACTTTGTCTGGGTAATTTCCTAACAATGGATCCTTAGGCACATATCCCTGCTTAAATTGTAAGTTTTACATTTCATTAGCACAGGACATAGCATTATAATTAGACACACTAGTAAGTACATTTGAGTTATGGGAGATTTGATTGTAATAGTAATTTTGTTGTTTATGTGGTTTCCTGTTGTTCATGCTAGAGTTTCTACATTGGTAAGACAATGAGAAAACTCCTGTATAAAACTAGGAACAAGCTTATTCATTAATAAAAAAGATACCACCAATGCTCTGGTTAAGCATTCATTAGTATGTAAAGAGTTGAAAAAATTAATTTTTTTTATCAAAGATTTGGTTGAAATTGGTCTATGTTTCTTAGAAATTAAAGAGGTCAAGTGTCACATTAGCAGATAAGCCACCAGGCTTAAATGAAAGTTTCAACATTAAATATTTACTAAAAATGTAAAGGTTATAATTTATGACTTTTTGTCTATGTTTTTCATAATCTTAAATAAATTTTATTTTATGTTTCAACATTGTATTATTTTTGGTGTAATTTGGGTTGTCACATGATGTTTTATACCACTTCAGTTTTTATTTAATGGAGTTGTTAGTACTGAAATGTATTCTGAAGGAGTTATTTCTTATTAAAGAAAGAAAGCCTCATTTATTGATCTGTGCTTCATCTGCTTTTTCTGCAATAAGTGTTGTTTTGCTTTTAGATTCCCTTTTCAGGGGTGTGGGGGAGAGCATGTGCAGAAGTATGTCAATTTTTGAATTTCTGTTTAATGTCAGTTTGATGAATGCCGCTATTCATATGTTATGAGTCTCCAAATCAAAGCAGACTATATATGTATGTATGCATGGAATGTACACAACAAAATGAAATATTGACTCACTCCTGAGCAATGCCTACAGTTTGAAAGATACAGTTCCCAAGAACTAAATACACTCCAAAACAAAAAGATCACAAAAGGAAAACACTTTCCTTTGTAGATCGTATAAGAAAGAAAAAAAAAACACAATCACTAACAGACCACATTTATCTCATTGTAATCAAGATTATTGTTAGGGTTTGCATGTACCCATGCACCACCTTCCTAATACCTTACTAATACTTACTAACCTTAACCCTGTACCTTACCTTAGAAAAAA
The DNA here is from genome assembly GCF_019279795.1 of Protopterus annectens. Taxonomy (NCBI): domain Eukaryota; kingdom Metazoa; phylum Chordata; order Ceratodontiformes; family Protopteridae; genus Protopterus; species Protopterus annectens. Next base: position 978,290,649 of record NC_056745.1, read on the forward strand.
TTTATGTAACATTATGAGACATCATACACAGCAACAAACCACAAAATCTGCCCCCTTACTTAACCCAAACCCACTTACACTAGCATAACACTAAAATATATCTCCTTGCCTAACCCTTACCCTAATCCTAACCCTAAACTGCATATGATCATGCAATACTAAATCTATACCCCTTAACCTAAACCTAACCTACATGCAATCCACACATCTGACCTCTAATGTCAAACCCCACTTACCTCCATACATAGCACTAATGCACTCAGCAGACTCAAACATTGACATACATGACATTCACGCAATGCAACATTTGACCACTTGCACACTCATGGCACACATTTGACATACATGCCATTCAACAACATAACATGTAACCGTGTGTGTGTGTGTGTGTGTGTGTGTGTGTGTGTGTGTGTGTGTGTGTGTGTGTGTGTGTGTGTGTGCGTGTGTGTGCATGCATGTGCGTGTGTGTGCATGTGTGTGTGTGTGTGTGTGTGTGTGTGTGTGTGTGTGTGTGTGTGTGTGTGTGTGTGTGTGTATGTATATATATATATATATATATATATATATATATATATATATATAGGTCACTGATACCTATGTATAATGTCTTGAGCAAGATGTAACAGGGCATTAATTCTAGAAATATATGCCATTGTGCATATTACACATTACTATAATACATAAAACATAAAAGATGTCATCAAGTAAACTTCACTCCAAGCAATGTTCTTGGTACAAGTATAGAGTACTAAGCCATAGTGACATGTTAAATAATTTCTGAATGTATGCATATATAATATGAGTACTCTGATATGTTTTTAAATTGCTGAACCTTTGCCTTCATATTAGTGAAATATCTTTTCCACTGTGTATCATTACCTGTTTTATTCTGCATAATTCCTGCAATATATATTTTTGTTTAATTTTTCACCTGCCTGCTAACCATCAGAACTTCTATCATTTAATCAGCCCATTCTTTCCCATCACCAAGTGAGAGCTGACTGAGAGGAGTTATTATCCAGACAGCCATCAGGAGTGCAAAGTTTTTTCAGATTTCGCCCTGTCGCAATCCATGCATGTACCCAGAGAAAAAATGGGGAGGGGTGATTATTGGGTTGCCTATGAAGGGCATTCCCTCACTTCTACAAGGGGTGTTTCCTGCAAGTAGAACTGTCCCTTCATCTGCAGCATAAGTAGTGGTTGCCCCAGTCTCCATCAAGAAGACTACAGAGCTCTGGGTATTTCTGAGTTTGTGATAACTCCTCCCTCCTCCCAGGAAAGATGAGCAGGCCACATCCCTTAATTCCTCACCCTCCATGTTTGGTTACTTCACTACCAGGGCAATTAATTGAAACCTGGTTGCCTGCTTTACAGGCTCTGTTTTTCTGTGCTTCAGAGCCAGACGTTTGCTGCAGTATAATAATGGTGTGCAGTGCAGTCCTGCTGTGTGCTTTACATGTATAATTCATGTATTCAGACTGCAGTAAGTCAATGATATGTCATTCAGATGCAATGCAGTTTTATTCTGCACCTTGACTATCTAGATTATTTGGAGCTGAATTCAGAGCACCAGATATGCTAATGGTGCACATTTCAATTTTAATATGCTGCTTGCCAGTACATTAGATTTGCCAGGGTTGCTTTCCACATGTCATAACAGAATAGTGCATATTAAAGCTCCACTGTGCTTCTCACCAGTATTAAAAAGCATCAAGGCTGCCATCAATAAACAGTATAAGTAATTGGAGCACCTTTCAGCTCCACAAAGTTCCTAGTTCATCTTACAAGTTATTCTGATTTACTTAGGAATGCATTCAATGCACATTCCTCTGCATACTACACTGTATCCAAGTTATACATCATATGGGAGTGTCTTCAGTGTGCATTAGAATTCTACTGTGCACATTGTACAGACTTTCACAAAGTGTACATCTCTGCTTTATGATGTGCTACACATTCCTTATGGATTCATTCAGTCTACAACATACTTTCTCATTGTGTATATACTTGCTTCAAAATGTGCCTTGTACATGCTACACATCCTTATGGATTCATTCAGTGTACAACATTCTTTCAAACTGTGTACATCTCTGATTCATGATATGCCTTCCAATGCTATACATCTGTTAGAGATTCATACAGTGTATAACAGACTTCCACATTGCATACTTCGCTACTTTCTGATGTGTCTAATACATGTCATATATCCCTTATGGATTAATTCAGTGTATAACAGACTTTAACACTGTGTATATTCCCACCTCATGATGTGCTTTACCCATGTTACATCCCTTAGGAATTCATTCAGTGTACAAAAGGCTTTGACATTGTGCACGTCTCTGCTTCATGATGTGACCTATACATGCTATACATCTGTTAGGGGTTAATTCAGTGTACAACAGGATTTCAAATTATGTATATTGCCTTAGCCATGTTGTACATCCCCTAGGGATTAAATCAGAGTATAACATACTTTAGCACTGTGTATATTCCCACCTCATGATGTGCTTTACACATGTTATACATCCCTTAGGGATTCATTCAGTGTACAACAGGCTTTCAAATTATGTGCATTGCCTTAGCCATGTTGTATATCCCTTAGGGATTCATTCAGTGCATGCCTGACATTCACACTGTGTATATCCTCACTTCATGATGTGTCTTACCAATGTTATACAGTCCTTAGGGGTTCATTCAGTGCACAACAGGGTTTCACATTGTGTACATTTCTGCTTCCTGGTATGTATATCCCTTAGGGATTCATTCACTGTACAACAGGCTTCATTGTAGACATTACTGCATTATGGTTCATCTTACTTGTTGCAGTGAGTATGCCTTACATATAAATGGTGCACAGGCTAACTCAAAGTCCACAAAAATGCTGACGGGAATGCCGCAGTGCTCTTTATTTCCAACTGTTAAGTGCTTTTGTTCAAATCAAAATGAATGTCATCAAAACAATAAAAACAATTAAATGCTCCATTTAATGAATATTAATAAACTGCAAAGCTCAAATTAAAATTATATTCCCCTATAAATACCCAAGTAAGTAAATGTTTATTAAAACCCATGGAAACACTTATAATTACAATAACTATATTAGAAGCATTACTTATGACTAAAAATAATTCATTATTTTTTCAGGGGCTAAAACACAAGGTATCTTTTATTTAATATTGTCTGCTTTCAGGACTAGGCACTATTAATACTTATTTTGTCATTAATACCAGGACATTGTGCAGTGTTCAACTTAGTTTGCCATAATAATTCTTTCTCTTCGTAATGCAATTCCCAATTACTTCTTCTAACATTATGTGGCGCTTGTGCTAAAAAAAGAATAACAACTTTATAAAATTGTTACACTCATTTGTATATTTTAACAGGGCATTTTTCTTGTTGTTTTTCTTGAATATAAATGCTCATAAATTCTTACCCTAAATGCCCATTCTGTCTTTCCTACATAGACGGTCTCATAGGACATACACACCACAATGTATACCACCCCTGTAGCATTGCAATTAAATATCTCATTTCCAGTAATCACTCTTGGATATGTAGCAACTGTAATATTCCTTCCTTTGAAAATGTAATGTCATTGCAAACAAGTCCTGCATTAACACATTCCCTATTTACCTCCCAAAATAGCCATTTTATTTTCAGTTTCTAAAATTGCTTTCAAATTGTTTCCCCTTTTATAAATACATTTTGGTTCAATACCAATTCTACCAAATAAACTAAAACATCTAAACACCCCATTCCAATTTCTATTAATAACATTTTTCATTATTTTGTTGGCTTTACTACAGGCTAATACCATTGCTGCTCACCATTCATCCTTCTTCTCTGTGTTTTTAATTAAAAACGCAAAACTGTACAAAAAACCTTAAAGTCCTAGCCACATAAACTTCATCAGCCAACCCATTAATTAAATACAGCCCCTATCACTAAACAGTTCTTTCAGTATTTCAAATTCCTATCTGAACATCAAATTATCGGACACCATACAAGACAATCTAACAAGCTGTCCCTTTACTAGTTTCCATTTCTGCCACAAGAGGTGTGTACTCATAAAATGTAAATAACTATTCAGTCAAGCAGATTTTATAAAACTCCATCCATCCATCCTCAACCCCTTTTTCCCATTTTACACATGAGGTCGGGGTATCACTTCAACAGTGACAATCATCTCGAGCCAAGGTTTACACTGCCAGGTGGCTAGCACCGCCGTGGTAGTTCATCCATACCACTGTCTTGCATACACACTTGCACCTATGGCCAGTTGTCCAATTCACCTACAGCATGTCTTTGGAATGTGGGAGAAAAACAGAACATCCAAAGGAAACCCACGCGACTGCAGGGAGGACATGAATTCCACACAGAAGGCACCCCAGCTGAGAATCAAGGAGGAAAACCTCTTGCTGTGAGGCGACAAAATTAACCGCTGTATCATTGCGGCCATGGTAAAAACATTTGAGGTAAATCTTCTTTTACCTGTATCCTTACTTATAAAAAAATGCAAATAATTAATTTTTCTGTGATCATAACTCATAGTAAACTTTAAATATCCAATGTAAAATTTATGTAGTTAAAAAAATGATTGCAATTGTCCCTCTCTATAATATCAATATATCAGTTTTAAACCTAAAATATGAAACAATTAACCCATAGCACTCACTATTTGATATATATTTGGCTTTCCCAAAAAGGTGGGGGCAACAGCAGCTCCCATTGTCATTCCCCTCTTTTGTTTATAGTAGTCCCCCACAAAATAAGCATAATTACTTGCGATCACTATTTTCATTAAATTTACAATAAATTCTATTTTTACTGCTTAGATTTTGTTCCACCATATAGTGCTTTACAGATCCACTCAAGCCCCTGCATATGAGGTAATACTAAAAATAAATCTTTAACCTCTATTGTCATAAAAATAAGCTGTTCATCAAGCCTCACCTTAGCTAACTCACTCAAACAGTGCCATGGGTCCCTGTGACTGTACTTTTTTTATCATCAAAGAAGGTCTTTAATAGTTTATCTACCATTTTAGCCACATCCTTATGGACTTTGGGTATATCAAAATAAATGGAATTAGTGGCTTTTTTTTTGCAGTAAGCCATATAACCTCATTCTTAAAACATAATTCAAAATGTATATCATCATTTAAATATTGATACATCTTAGTGGTATAATCTATAAAATTCATTAATATTACCCCTCTCCCCTTATCGGCCTTCATAACCCTGATGTGCTTATCTCTAACCAAGTTACTTAATACCATTTTCTGTTCTTTGGTCAAATTATAAAATTTCCCTTCTTTAAATTCCTTATCAGTATAATATTTCTTATTTCTCTTTCACATGTTTTTTCAAAGACAAAAACTGGTGGCAATAAGGGCAGATTAAAAGTATTAGACCATCTCAACTTACTGTTCAAATCTCCACTGCCATTTTGAAATAACAACTTAAAATGTAATTTTCTTGTAAACAATTTTAATTCCAGTAAAGTATCTACCACATTAAATGATGTCAAGGCCACAAAGGAAAATCTGCCTTTAAAACTCTCAAAATGTTCTTTTTCAATAATTATATCATTATAACTCAAAATCTTAAAACCTTCATATTCATTCACCACCTTATGATCAAAAGGATCATTCAGAAATATCTGCCTCTGGTCTCCCGCCCCTACTGAATGACTGATTCTTCCTTGAACAGCCTACCAAAGTGATTCCTGTTCCATCTCTCTGCCTGCTCTGTAATCGGGGGACCTTCAAAGTAAGGGTGGAAATTCATGGGGTGGGGTTGGGTAAATTCCCAAAAGCTTACTACCATCCTGGTTCCAATAGTTTGTACAATTTACTGCCCCAGTACAAGTGGACTCTCCTGGATTATTAAACAAATTACTAGAGTTATTATTGCCATCATTTATCCGGTAATTTGCTCCATCTGAACTATCCCTAACCTCATACAGTTCAACATTAAATTGCTTCCCTTTATCTTTTTAACTAGGCATAGGGTATGCCATCTTATTTTGATATGCAATTTTATCCTGCAAAAATTCTATTTATACTTAATTATATTATCACATTGCAACTCAGATCTTTTAAAATCTTCATATTACAATATATTACACCATATTGTTATGATTGAAAGCATTTAGCAGTTGGAAATAAAAAGTTCTGCATCATTTCTGTCAGTGTTTTTTTGGAGTTTGGTGTGATAATATATGCTGGTGTAGATTTGTTTGGCTTTTACAGACCAGCTCAGCAATGTATAAAGGTAGCCAATGGTGCGACAGTACATGTAATTTTTATTGTACATTGTTGTGTGATGCGTACTACATCAACACAGTGCACCCTCACAGATAAGGCTGTCCTTGGTGCAAGTATGTTCTTCCACACTGTTTCAGAAGCTCATATCTCTACTTTTGGTATCTGTTTCTTTTGCTTCAGGCCTCTTCTGCATTGCAGGGTATGAGATTAAAAAAAAGATCCAATTAGCTGCAAGAGGTACCTTGTGACTGGGAGATTGAATTCTGTTTCATCATTTCTTCTAAGAATCACTGGGCATTAAATATAAGAAGTTGCAGCTCAAGTCAGATCAATTACATTTAATGACCATCCAGTGGACAAACAGTGGCCCTCAGATTGGGCAAACCTGTGAGTTAGCATTACAAGCTGAGATTTTGAGTATGTCACAACAGTTTTTAACATGAATTCACAGAGACATAAAACTAATAACTGCTGCTGTAGATCCCCTGTGCAACTACAGCAAATTTTAAAAGTCAGGTTGTATGTTTAATTTACTTTAAATGTTGTCTAACCCAAATGTAACTTGCTCTTTCTTATCTTATCTTATCTTATCTTATCTTCCAAGCTTGACATCACCACAATGTATATAGTGTGGAGGAGGATTTATAAGCAGATGTCCTGCAAGTAAAACAAATTAATCAAACTTGTCAAAAATGCAACTACTAGAATGTTTTTATAGATATATTGGCAACACTATTAGATCACAATTGTACAAGCCTTGTGTCACCCTTTCTATGTGTTGTTTCCTTTCCCAGAAATTGTGTGACCATAAAATTGTGATACAAAATCAAGGGGAGTATCAGGGCAAAGCTCACACATGGGAATGCAGGTCAGGGTTTCTTCCCTGCAAAAAAAAAAAAAAAAAAAAAAAAAAAAAACTTCTTATGTTTGTCACACACAGTAATGATGCATGTGCATACATTTCAACGAACTTGACTCATCCAGTACACTTGCAGGAAGACTGAGACCGATAATTTGTAGTGCATCCAAGTATGGAAGTCTTGAAAAAGCTAAGCTGCACAATAACTATTTATAAGGGATACACCTGGAACCTTTTTTGGATTCTCAATTTCTGGCAAAGTGAATCCTGGACATCATGGCATAAGACAAAACCAGAATGCTTGGCATTCCTTATGAATTCTGCTCCTATATCTTTGAATATCACCCTTCATCTGTTCCTGACCTGCTCCATTTTTCTGACTCTGTATCAAAACCAGGGCATTCTTAGTCTGTTATACTACTATTCTGTACAAACCATGAATATCATCTATCTTTCAAGAAATGTTCTCCTCCCTGTGATACATTCTTCACATTCTAAAGATGAACACCTTCACAGCCCAGACTGCATACTAATGAAAATAAAAAAGTGAGTACAGAAACTGAAACACTGTGTTTGATGACTCTACAACAGCAATATTCACATCAAAAGAGCCTGAACAGATCAGCAAGAAAAAGGTCAGCTCCCTGCAAATAATATGTGCTAGCAGATAAGCACACATCACAATCGACAACAAAGTACCCTTCCCACCAAAAACAGGAAGTGTGTTACTTATCTGAGAAAGCAAAATGCACTCATTAAAATGGGAAACATCACAAAGTACAATTCTGAAATTAGTTTTGAGGAAAGCTTTGAAAACTAATGCTATTTCACATATCCGTATATGAAGCAATGATGTGGAATCTAGTAGCAATAATAATAATATGTACCATTTACTTGCAGCTTATTAAAGTGATACAAAGGTTAATGCATGTATTATGATGGGGATGGCACCTGATACAAGTATATGATCAATGAAAAATATATGATGCACCTGTTACAAATTATTAAACAAAACAAGTTTCTTATTGAAACAAAGGCTGAAATGTCTTAAAATTCTGGGAAACATTTCTGGTTAAAGCACAACAAAAGTAGAATGTATATTACATTGTGTCAGTCAGTTTTAAAAACACATGTGGCTTCCTTCTACTGCAGAGGTACTTTTTCTGAAAGCTCTATGCAAATTTCCAGGTTTTGTACTTTTTTTCTTTATGTCATTACCAGTGCAATATAATTAGCATACTTCCTGCTTTGCCTGTCTCCTTTCCTTTTTCTCTATTTTTTTTTCTTACTGTTATTTTCCTTAAAGAGGTATTTTTCAAGAGTCAACTCCTTACAGACTATACTAAAAATGTCATTCTACAGAAAAACGAATTCAGTATATTGTGTCAAAATAGCATTTTTCCACAATCATAGTAAGTGATACGTGTGTGTGTGTGTGTGTGTGTGTGTGTGTGTGTGTGTGTGTGTGTGTGTGTGTGTGTGTGTGTGTTTCTGG
>NC_056745.1:978304270-978354270 GCF_019279795.1 Protopterus annectens
CTCTCTCTCTATATATATATATATATATATATATATAAAATATAATATATGTGTGTGTGTGTGTGTGTGTGTGTGTGTGTGTGTGTGTGCATAATACATATAGATATATAGATGGATAGATACATATACTACACCAGCTCATACTTCTTCATCTCTTCTTCTATTTCATCTGCTCTCGTTAGGGGTCACCACAGTGGATCAACTACACCAGCTCATACATATACACACACACACACACACACACACACACACACACACACACATAGATAGATGTGTGCATGGATATATTCACAGATATGTTATACACACAAATAATCTAAACACAAAACATATATCATATAGAGAGAGAGCGACAGAGCGAGACAGACAGAAGCAGATACATATCATGTATATGTATGTACACAAACATACTTTAATAGTAATACTTGTGTAAAAAACTGTTAAACTCCAGTATTCAGAAAAAAATTAAGAACTTTTTATCCTAAATGCTCTGTCTGCCAGTAACCCATTCTTCCAGCCACAGTCCAAGTAGTGAATGAACCTTAAAAATATATTTTATATGAGGTATAAGCTAGCTTCCTTCCCTGAATAAGTCTTAAATGCCAAAGCAATTATGGAGGAAAGAAAAATGCATTCATCTAATTATAATATGTCTGCTGCATACGAAAAAAAAACAAGCTAACAGGAAAATTTAACAAAAAGAAAAAAAGAGTTGGAAGAATACTAGACAGAGAGTGTAAGCAAAAGGATTATGAAACAGAAAAAGGTTTGTATTGGCTTACACAGGTGTGTATAGTACCTGCATAGGTGTGCATGTGTGTGTCTGTGTGCTACAGCTACAGAAAGTAGAACACACCAGTTTAACTTGTTAGGATTATAACTGAAGTCAAAAATTGCTGAACGCTTCACACCCTTCTGATAATATCTGTGCATTTACAATAAGACAGCACACAAACATTAGTATGTAGATATACAGACTAGTGTGCTACCAGAAAGTTTCTTAAAGATGAGTTTTCTTATGATTGCTGTTATGAAAGCATGGCACTCAGTCAAAGCCATCCTCCCTATTTGAAATGCTACCTGCTCTCTTCCCCTCTTTACTTCCTTAGCACATTTGTTCTTGTTTTTCACCATGTGTACTTGTCATACGAGCTCTCTGTGCTTCAGTTTTTCTTAGTTTGCTTGTAAAGTATTTTCCTTTGACAGAATTTGGAAAGAAGGATCTTCAAAACTAACATTTGTTATATTGCTCACCTTTATAAGGAAGTGTTTACTTCTTTGAAATCTTGCATTTATATATGTTAGTTGGTCTAATAATATTCCCACACATAAACTGGGTGCCTTTTCCATAACAATTTATTATAGTTCCTGTATTATTATCTGAGCACATTATGTATGCTGCTATAAAACTGTTGAATATATATTTCATTACTCTACTGTGCTATTGCCAGTTCTAGCAACACATTTGGCAAACTTAAATCTTGTATTCTTAGCAGATATTTTATTAAATAGACAGGTCATGAAAAAATGGATCAGAACTATTCAATCTCTTTTTGAATCAGTTATCGTTATAAATCAAATTTTGTAGGCAAAGATTTTGTTCAAATGGATATAAGTATTTCAAATACAAATATCTACATTAATTACATTTTCAGCATTTTCTTAAAAAAACATTGCATGAACTAGGTTAGTACCAACTTTGAGTAGTTATTTGCATTATAGCCTGCTAATTTGAAGAGAAACACGTAAAAATAGATTTTAACTTCTTGGAGTATTTGCATTATAGCCTACTAATTTGTAGAGAAACGCATAGAAAATAGATTTTAAATTAAGTGCCTTGGATTCTCAGTTGTAAAAAAGATTATCTGCATTTCATTTCTTAAACACAGTGGACCAGACACGGTTTGTAGACTAAGCTATGAAACAACAACAGAAAAGGTTGTATGTAGGCTAAGAATGCTGTTAAAAGAGTCACATCAGCACAGGATAACCACAATAATCATTATTTGAGTACATGTTCTTTTCAGTTATGAATCAGACTGAAAAATAAGACAAATGTGAAGAACAGTAAACCATTATCTTAGTGCTGGAGAACAAAGTGCAGCTCTATGTGTAAATACTTCATATCACTTTCCAGTACACTTTCTGCTCAATTATATTGTTCTTTTGTTCTTAACATGCACCCTCAATTTTTAAATGTTATGGACACATACTTTGAACTCAATGAGAATATGTACAATGATGATACAAAACATTGTTTCAGTCTCCTTTACTTTACTGAATGCTTTCCAGAACATGGACCAAGTCACGAGAAGGTGTGTGTGTGTGTGTGTGTGTGTGTGTGTGTGTGTGTGTGTGTATATATATATATATATATATATATATATATATATATATATATATAGATATATTTCAGGAGGAAGCATTAAAAATATAACACAACTATGGACATACATTACTCATGGTTACTAGATGTAGTATTTTTAAAGAACTAATTTGTCTTCCAAACTATAGCATTTATTCTGTACCATTGTAATAGTCCCTTTAAACATGAAAAAATTGGTAAAAGTTTATTCTCCACCAAATAGTCGTTGACAAATTATCTGGTAGTTTTGGCATGCACTTTCCTATCCCCCACCCCCATTAGCACAATAAAAGTAGCAATATTATTCAGAATAATCCCATAAAACCTGCAGGACATTATCGGTATAGTGCTTTAAAATGTGCATGTAAATATCCATCTATGTTAAAACAATACATATAAGTAAGCAAACAAGGAATTTTTTTCAATGTCTGTTATAAAGATCAGTCAATGAGTTGGCTGCAAGTGCCGTTAAGATGGAGTGCATGTGTACTACAGGGATGCCATATTGGAAGGAGCAACATAGACGAGAGTAGGATATCCTATCTCCGACAACCTGGGACACTCACAGTTTTAGGCACTGCAAAAAAACTTTGAACAGGTAAGGCAGTGAGCTGGGTAGTCCAGATCAAGGGACACATTCCAAAAGAAAGTTCTGGATAGTGCAGCACTCTGAAGGAAGACATCAGCCCGTCAGCGGCAAATGTGATTCCATAATGGATGTTAATACAAGACCAAGTGATTATTTCTTCAGCAGAGGGTAATTGTGGACTCCACGCATGTCCACTGGATTCCAAAACACAATGGTTACACCCAACATAATTTGAATGTGACAGAGTACTTCACCAACAGTGGAGGCCTTTTGTACTTACCTTTAACACTACTTTAGTCTACAAATTCCTAAGCAAAAAAAAAAACTTCTGACATCAGACATTTGAGAAACTATTTACAGATGGATTAATCAGTGTTCAGCACAGTGGTCATTATTGCCACAGGGTCAAAATGACACAACAGAACACACATCAGATCAGTTTTCAATGTTACTCTAACGCAGTGTATAGCATCCACACTAACAGCTCACACCGTGGTCATGGCTGCCCCTGCCACATCTGGAAACACTCAGCCTAAGGTGCTGTACCGAGGAGCTGGATGTGGTGACACTAGTATTTTGGGACACAATATGAGTAGGAGCAGTAGTGCAATGTGTCTGTCTGGACACGACTGCTAGGTTCACAGCTGACTGACCAACAGCAGAGGGATGTGCACACTGCAGCACAGACACTGATGTTTGAGGGCCATATGTGGGTCTAACTTGAGGGGGCCTGTTTCTCCCCACCAGGGGTAATTTGCTTAGTTCAGTTAGGGCACATAGCACCCAGTTAGTACTATGACACTGCTCCAGCACCACTGTAAATAGGCTTTCAACAGAGTGTGCAACAGATAACACATTGTCATGCTGTGCAGACAATGCTGCCATGACTTCTCCGTATCTGTTCTCCTGACCTTCATGTAGCACATAGACAGCTGGCATGCTACATGATTGGTAGTATGGGCAAGTGCATGCAAGTCAAAGTCATGATGTTCCAATGCACATTCATGAGCCTGTAATAGTAAATGGACACCCTCTAACATGTGGCCATGCACATCAGCTACACTCCCATATGTTTTCCGATGGACAGTATCAGTGTCTTATGGGAAACAGTCACCATCGGTACCAGACTCTACATGGGACAGCAGGTCACGGTCATCATCATGTCTGTCATCTGGTGCCCCTACAACATCAGAATGGCTGGCCACATTATCCTCCCAATCAATGGTTACACAATGAACCACATCAGTGTCCCCTTCTGGACTTCTGAATTGGACAGTGAACCCAATGCAGTGACATGTGTGCCATTGTCCATACTATCAGAGTGAGGCACATCACATCCCACCTCACAATCAGTGGGCAAGCTGCTGGAGGAGACAGGGAGTGGATGCGCTGCCAAAAGAAATAGATGATTTACATCATATATATATGCAAAGAAATCAAACGAGGCAGCATAGGACTGACACTGTGGACAACTATATAACTATAATGCTTATGATGATATGGACTTACCAGGTCGGTGTGGCTGTGGGTGGTGCAGGGACCATGTAAATCTAAGGTATGCCACATCATTCGTATATCATGCATCTATGACAAAAATGTTGTTCCAACTACTAAAACCTAGCTGACATGTCCTCTGACTCCACCACCAGTGCTAAGGGTTAAAATGCCACTGTCATGTAAAATAAGAAGCATACACAACTCAGTAGTAAGTACATACAAGGCATCATGTAGGATTCAACCTGATGTATAACACACAACAAATAATATATTCACATACCGAATGGACAATCATGTTTTGCAGATTACAGGTGTCCTATGCAGGTGAATAAGACCACTTTAGTAACAAAAGTCACAGATGTAATTAACAATCCTGAAAAGAAGCAACCATTCAGACTTCCTTATGAGATATGTCCTTCTTAGTCAGAGAATGTATCAACCAAAAGCAGAATCTGTATTATAAAATGGCATAGAAAAGAACATGTGAGTATACACCTTAGACATAAAAGGAGGCAGAGGCAAACAGCAGCTATGGATCACACTAAAACAATATGGAGACACCAACTTGACAAATGGTGCAAACATTGTGATGATGTACCTGTGTAGGGAACAAGCCAATATGAATATCCCAGATTGCAGGTGTGCTGAAGAGTGCTGCACTACAGCAACAATGTGATTTTACCAGGACTGTCTGCGCCTAATCTTGCACAGTCCATGTTACGCAAAGATGTATTTGTAGGTTGAAATGGCACACAAACAACAACAACAACACGTGAGTGTACTCCTCAGTCATAAAAGGAGGCAGAGGTGCACAACACTTATGGCTCATACTAAAAGAATATGGAGACACTTATGTGACATGTGGTGCCAATGTTTTGATGTCAATAGGGTTATGCAATTGAAACACACAACATTACCCATGTCACTAACAGTGATATCTATACAGTGTGTAGGTAAAGTAACATGCTATAACAATTACAGTGTGGGTCTGCATCAGGTGTGTTGTCATGTTTACAATATAGTTCTGCTACTGTAACACAAATGTAACAAGAAGACAGGAAATGCAAATGAAAGTCCTTCAGTGAGAACTGGTATATGCTTCAATGTTTGTGAACACTGGATAAATCAGTATATCCTGGAACATCTGTCTCAATACCTCTTCTGGGTATCTGACGATCCTGGCAAGTGTTATGATGAGAGGCCAGGAATTTCATTATCTCATCCAAAAAGGAGGCAATGGTGACCCACTTCCAGTGGCATTCCCTGCTCTCTCATAGTGGTGGAGTCTGTCGGCTGCATAGAGGATCACATTAGAGCAAGGTCACTGGCAGGCCTCCCTGGATCTGTTGTGTAGACTAACAGCATTGACCGTGTTTGTGATATCCATCCACACTTGCTGTCTCCACATAGTATTTCCCATTCATCCTAGCAGGTTCTGGCCATTCTGTCACAAAACTTCTATAATTATTTCATTTTCATGTTGTGAAAAAATGTCCCTCCTATTTCTATTGGGCATCTGAAAGACAGGGTGATATGCACATCTCAAATTTTATATAAGAATTCAATACTGACATGTCAATGTTCAAATCATATGTCAAATGAATTCTTCACCTCTCATTTGCAGTGCATTGCTATCCAAACCAGTCCTTGTCATCTATACTACCATAATATATGAATAAGAAAAAAGAATATAAAAAACATGTCTGAATAGCTGATCCATATGCCTAACATCATCAGCATACTCATGCACAGCTATCAATCCATTCCACGTTTGGATATGTCATATATGCAAAGGTAGGATTTGAACCCAAACACATAACCAGTGTGCCACAATTTTATTAGTAATAAAATGATGCTGCCACAGTTACATGCATTTCCAGCCACTCCTACCATTTCTACCTCAAGCATATTGGATGCATCACAAATGTTATTGCATTCAGTTGCAGACAGCATCACAAATGTGACCTTCATAATATGGTAAACAACAAACTATTAACAATTTATATAAACAAGGCAGAAAAACATCAGCTTATAGACATAAACAGGTATGCAGTCATCGCTACATATTACAACAACAAACAATGTAAATACTAAGCCATCCTGATGATGCCCAAATCCCACTGAATGTAATCACAGCTACGACTATATAATTAAGCATCAGACAGTATCCGTAAATTATTCCCTGAACATACAACATGCGGACTACCTTGTAAGTCACAGTTATCTGCAAACCTGCTTCAGACATTATAACTTAATCTGCAATACCTATATGAGAGGATTTTGCCTGTATCTGTAGTTCACTGGGGCTGGTTTGCTTGTAGCCATACAACTGCATATTGAGGAAAACCTCCATGGTAGTGACAGATATGTATCCATGTGAATGCATATTGGAGAAATCAATCCCCATCCTTTATGAAACAGACGTATAGTAATGCAGAGAATTACACATAATTTATCCGTGAAAATATGTTTTAGTAGTTTTTCATAGAACACTATGAATGCAGGAACAAGATAATAGCACTGTATTCCACATCAGCAATGCAAGCAGGTGTCAGCTTACCTTTCAGAAGAAGCATTCAGGCAGCTATATCTCATAGTGAGGTTAGCTAAGTGCACACACCTTTTAAGTATCATTTATGCCATACATAATTAATGAGGTTCATTAGCATTTAATGTTTTGGAATCCCATTAGCGAATGCCCATGTAAGTTCTTGAATCTCAGCTCATTAACCAATCACTTGGTGTAAGTATACAGTGCTCAACACAACTGCCCAATAGCTTTCAATAAATGGGAATATCTGTAAGATGTGCCAATGCCAACTAAATGACTGCTACCATCCTATATACCCCAATTTTAAAATGTGGTATTGATACATATTTTTATCATACAATTTATATCTGCAAACTGAGTCTGACCTTAGTTAGCAGTTTTTGGAACTGAAAGCTTCTACACCTACACCAAGGATATCAACTGAGAGGAGGATTCTGTGTGTTGAACTGGACCAGAGAAGAGATGATGTGGATGCTCACCATCTATGCTAGACATGAGCTGAGGATCCACATCCAAGGAACTTCAGTATGATCGATATATAGAATGGGATAGCTAGGGAGCACTGCAAATGAACTGGGATCTACAAAAGTGGTGTACAGGTCCACTCCTGCTATGATGATCTACACCAGACGGATGCAGAGGACCTTCACCAGAGGGTTGCAGAGGTCTAACGCCAGTCCCCTGATGCCTACAGCAATGTAAATACTCCACCTTAACACCTAGAATATCATATATGTATGTAGTAAGCATATGTGTTGAAGTGGTGCACTGTCTTTCAAGACTATTCCATGAATATCTGTTATACCTTCTATGGAAGAATAATACATGTTAATCTTCAAAGTCTATATTTGTGTGTTGATGCATTCTGAAGTTATATGCAACTATACTGGGCCAGTTTAAACATTATACTTGTATATTTATTAATACGAACGTTACACATAATACTAATACTATTATTATATAATATATGCTTTTAAAACATTAAAAGAAAGCAGATGTCCATTAGCTCAACTCATTAAGCAACAGGGCAATGTAAGTGCTGTGTGCCTATGTGTTGGTTCAAATCTCTGTGCATCCTGTTTCAAATAAAATCTTAGCAGTAATTTGTTATGTACATCACATATGGAAGATGTATAGTTGTTTGGTAATTATACATTAGATTTTACACATCTAGCATAGCCCTGGTGCATTGACGACTATAGCGCTTAGGCTGTGGATAACTAAGCATTTCTCTGTTATCCTCAAAGCTTCTGGAAAATGTTATGTAATATACTACAGTTAATAATGATGTATCCATGAATGCTGATTAGTACATCTGTTACCTCTTATATTTACATTTTCATAACATTCTCTTATAATCTATTCTTTCATCAGTTTAATAAATGTAATCATGCAGGTCATCATGGCTGAAATATGCGTGAGTCGTGTAATCACAGTGCAAGTACAAGAAGTGAATCTGTAATCTTATAATGTGTGTTACAGCTGTAGGGTTAGCAATGTATGTGGAGTCCTTAACTGCACTCCTACCTAGTTTACATCTGTAGGTTTGAATCCCACAGTTGCACACTACTTCTAATGGATATTTAATATGTGGTTCAAGTGCAGACAAATGTTTTCTTGCAAACTATTAAAGGTAAACTTGGTGTGCTGACACATGCCTATTTTACACTGTGGATAAATGCGCATTTTGTCATTATCAGCAGAGTTTCTGTAATATTCCATAATATAAGATATATATATATATATATATATATATATATATATATATATATATATGTGTGTGTGTGTGTACAGAGATTAACTTATTTATTTGTTTATTTTATTTGATATTTGTTTACTATGCAAGTCTGGTTACAAACACATTTTCAGTGGAGAAAATCTCCAAAGTACAATTTAAACAGAATTACAAATCAACATTGGTTACAAAGACTAAGACAATCACATAGGTGTACAATTTGTGGATATAATAAAAGAAGAAAATAAGCAAATATAAAGCAAGCAATAAAGTTCAGCATACATTATATAGAAGATAGAAGAAAGTTCCTAATATGTATGTTACATGATAATCCATGAAAAATATATTACAGAATAAGTTGTAAAAACTATATACACTTTCTGGCAAAAGACTTAGGTAGTTAATGTTTATGTTTCATTTACACATGGCTATGACTTTTAGATATGAGTATTCATAATTAAATGTCAATTATTAGTCATGTGGTTAATGTAATATAAAAATGTGTTAGGAATATATGACAGTATTGCATGGTAACATACAGCTCCTTTGTGAGAATGCAGACATCACTAGTGACAACCATAAATGATGGATGTTGAATACCTGAGAAGTTATTGCAGAGGGGAATAGCATTAGATAATGTGATTACATGCAGTCATGTTACATAGCTTTGGTGCTTGAATCCCACTGCAGACACTTCTTACAGCATTGGCCAGCTTAATAATTCTTACACAGGAATTACTGGCTTGCAGAAAATGTGTTATGAGAGGTAATGTTGTCATTGCTCTACTCCATTTTTCAGTTATGTTACAGATGTCCACATTTCATATTGCATATCACAATTTGGAGATATTATGTACATTGTGATTTTAAATGTGTACAGAACCTTTACTTATACTTCTCATAATGACATATATGTACACACATTCATGTTTGGCTATAGTACGTATGTGCATATCCATATAAAAAGACCAACACATGTACAACTACACATATAGATATAATATATATCCACCTATGTACTCAAACGGATTCACTTTATAATCTTGAAATACTGAAATATCGAATTTCAGTATGTCGAGACCATAAAGTCGAATGTTCAGAATAGTGGAAGTGCATAACCGTGAATCCGGATATGTCGAATTTGTGGTTATGATTTAACAGTACATAACGTGGAATGTATTGTGTGGATGGTGTGCAATTTAGTGTGTAGATTTAGATGGAATTTAAGGTAAGTGACTATTTTGTAAGGGTTTTGTGTAGGTGTTTGAGTGTATGTAAGTGTGTTTGGAAGTTGTACATGTGAGTTAGTGTAGGCAGGTAAAAGTATGAGTGTTTAACTGTTGAATGTGGTGGTGTTTGTATATATGTGATGTGTGTGTGAGGGGGACTGTAGAATGTCAGGTTGTGATTTTGCTGTCTTTTTCTGGTTGGTGCGATCTCAGAGTTAGAATATATAAGTAGCGGGGGTATGCAGCCCCCCATATGGGGGGTGCAGGGGGACTTGCCCCCCTGCTTATTTATAGTGTAGGTTTGTTAATTTGTGTTTTTATATGTGTGTCTGTATGTGCTTTTTTTTTTTTGTAGTGTGGGTAGTATGGTGTATGGTGTGTTTAACTTTGCGATTTTTACTTTTGTGGTTTTGGGGTTTCGGTATTCAGCAGATTCGAGTTTATAGTCTCGATATACTGAAATTCGATGTTTCAGTATTTCGAGATTATAAAGTGAATCCACTCAAACGTATGCATTTATTTGTATTCATGCATATGTACATATGGGAAGATTGCAAAGTTATCATTCATCATATACATGTGTACACATTTTATTTGTTATGAAGTAACATCACACTAAGCTCAGTGTACAATAAATGTGTACATTTGTAGGTCTTTCAGACATGATTATGTATATATGTACACTTACACAATTTCTTGGATTGACACACTTGTCAGTGTATTTAATGCTTTAACTGCATATTCACATAGGTATAGTGTTTGACTTCCATCATTTGATACAAGCACAGGAATGATTGAATAGCTAGGCAGGTAGGGTTCTGGTTTGCAGTGTGAACATAGGTGAAAGTAGCAGGTTTACATCACCTTCTTGCAGTTTGTGATCAGTTATTCTCATGTGTACACAGCAGTAAGACTAAAACATCAACAACTAAAAATGCGCAATGTGATATCTTATTGTATGGCACGGATTGCTAACATGCAATACCTACTTTTTCACTCTTATTTTGTTGTATATAGCAGCAATTAAGTTCTAAGATAATATAATCCTTCTGTTGCTGTAATACTTCATATCATTTTATGTTTGCAGCTGCTTAAGATTGTACCTGCAATCAAGCTCTATGCCTGGAAAGCATGCCCAGGCTTGAGGAACAGCAGAGAAAGAGGTATGTGTTATTACTTTGCCCTTTTATTTCTACAGAAATATCAGTAACATATTCCATTATGTAGGTTTAGATGTGCATTCCTAAGACATTCAGACATACAAATGTTATGTCAGACCTCCCATAATGAATTCTCGACTTATGAGTAATATATAGTGATTTATTGTGAATAACATTAATGTGAACAATATTTTATGAGAAATGTTGTCATATCTATTATTAACAGGTGTTTTTTTACAGTCAGGTTATGTGCTGTCTGTTGAATACAGTCTAAATGAAACTCATCTGTGTTCTACTGGTATATTGTTTTTTTACTTGAATGTATTAGATATAAGTTTGGTGTGTGCTACATGTGTAGTACAGCCTAAACACTGTTTTTACTGTTACTGCTCTATACTCCATGTGCATTTGCCAACCTCTGTGTATGCAGTGGTTCTTGGTGAATTACATGGTGTGCATAGCCTGCTTTTATTATTGCATGGGTGTCTGATAACTCACAGTCTTTGTATTGTTGATAGGCCTTTATTGGCATGTACTGCTTGAGTTCCACTACTCTTGCATTGATTTATATCTGCACTCTCATGGTTTTGTGTGGCACTACCTGACATACACTTTTCTCATGCTATTGTATCATAAGCCAGTTCTAGTTTTATTGTGTTTCTGAGATGCTGTATAGTATGTTTGTGATCAATATATTTTATTATGGGGACTTCTCAGATGGCTGCTCATTGAGTAACAGCTTTAATTTCAGCTTTCCTAGTATAATAACAGAAATTCAAAAGAGAAAACCAGTGAACTCATTTTTGAGAGGGGGTGGGTAAACTTCAAATACTGGCTAGTAAGTGCACTACATAGATGCCAGAAAAAAAGATATTCAGAAAACCTAATAGAAAAGCAACCATAAAAGGTAAGAAAAAAGCAATGACTGGGAAGAATTCTGCAGCTGATCAGCAAAAGGCAGTACAAGCTCCAGCTTTGGTGTTGACAGGACTTTCAGTAACATAAAGGAAAAAAATAAGCCAAATGTACTCAGAGCTGATTAAAATAAATGAAACACTGATGGAGTATATCAACTCAAATTATAAAAGGCTGAATAAAATGGAAGAAGCTTTAAACAGATATTCAGATGAGGTGATAAAGCTCAAAAATTGGAGGTCAAAATGAAGAAAAGGCTAGCTAAATATGAGACTGCTAAAGAAGAGATGTTTCAAAAATATATATAATTAGAGGACAGAGCATGCAGATAAAACCTGAGATTTTCTGTTGCACCAGAGAAGCTGTAAGGAACAAACTGTATTAATTTCATGAAAGCACAAATAAGCAACTATATTGGTATTCCACAGCAGCAGTTGTTAATTGAAAGGGCACATCGTGTGTATGCTCCAAACCTAGACATGAGAAAGCAACCTAGACCTTCACAGTAAAGATGTAAGCCTACCAGCAGAATGGGTTGATTCTGATAAAACTGTGGCAGAAGGACAACATACTAAAAGTGGGAAACAGTAGAGTGTTTGTGGAAAATAATTACTCACTGTGCAGTAGAAGAGGAGGAAATGTATTTTACTAATCAGGCAATGTCGAGAACCAGGCATGAGATTCAAACTGCTGTATCCAGCTATCTTCAAAATATTATTTCTTGGACGAACAAAATCATTTTAATGCAGAACATGCTAAGGAAGAATACAAAAGTTTGTCCAACAAAAAGCGAGCTGTGAAACAGAAGGAGATTCTACTTCTTGCTCTTCTGATAATAAAGACCACAGAGAGACTGTGCCAGTGAAATCTTTTCCAGTGTTTCAATGGAAAATGCTTGAGAGACAGAAAAAAGCACAAGAGTTGATGAGAAGAACTAGGAGTACATTGGAAAGGAAGTAGAGACTGGATTTGGGAGATGGAGATACATAGGAATGAAACCAGAAATTTGGAAATTGACAAGTAAATGTGGGATTAATTACATTTGTAAAACATGACAGAACAAGAAAAGCTGAAAATATTGGACTTTTTTGACTTTGTTAAACTTGTAGGGAACTGTAAAGCATATGCACTACTTCATGTCATTAATGTTTGGAGGAACACTTAGGAGAAGGGAAGAGGAAGGAAAGAGTTAACTGTAAGTAAAACAAACTTTTGTTTTTAACAGTAATATCTGTATGTGCATGACATCTGCATGCAATGAAATAAAGTTTTCTCAGGTATTTTCAAGTGTAATGGGGATACTAAAGTAAACATGTGGTGCTGTTTTTTCCCTGCTCTTCTCTTTCTCTTTGTTCATTTTAAGAAATGTAGGCACTGTAATGTAAAAAAAAAGTATTTTCAAAAGGGTATGATACAAGAACAAATTATGTGCTTTTTTCCATTCTTGCATAGGGGAATGACAGGATTAAGGCTCTTAGCTTTATCTAGTAACAAGTTTTAAGACAAAGCAAATAAATGAAAAAGAACATTGGATATAATAAAACTCTCCTCTAGCAAATCGATAAATAAATACTTCGTAAAAGCAACTCTGTATCTGGTTCTCATTTCTGCACTGGAGACAATCTGATAAAGAGCACTAAAAACAAACACTTTTTTCCTTTAATGGCTTTCTTTCAATGGCTAGGAGATAATGTTTTCTCAAAGTGTGCAAGTGTTTCCTCATTCTGGGAGAGCATTAAAGATAAGGCAAAACCAAACAGCACTTAGTAGAAGCACAGACTGTACCAGGTGTCTTAGCATGGATGCTCTTCCTTTTAGGTTAACCTAAGTCTATGATTCTGGCTGTCAGTTTGGAACAATTGTTTCTATTACGAAGGTAAAACTTTAATATTTGAAGATGTATATAGTTTTGTATGTTAATATTAAGTTAATAAGTTTTTGGAGTGTATTGGGGTGTATTTGTTGGTTTGTTTGAGGGCTTTCAATAAAACAAAAAGTTTTTGTAAGTTGTGACATTGGCTCAAATGGATATGGATATGACAAGAAATAAACTGTATAAAAGGTAAACCTGCCAAACGTTAGTGTGTGCATGTAACACAAAAGCTGGAACTAGATACTTAACAAAAAAGCTGCTACAAATAAAAGGTGGGAATAATAACTTTTTAATATAATGACACATTTGATGTTATCTTTAGATGTTAATGGTCTCACAGATATATGCAAAAAAGAAAACGTAGTGAACTATATTAAAAAAATGAAAAGTACAAATAGCTATGCTACATGAGATACATTTGGAAAGAAGTGAACATGTGAATTTGAAAAAAAAACTTTTCAGGACGGTTATTCAGTGGGATACCTGCGACAAAGGAAAAGAGGAGTACTTATATTAATCGTAAGAGGAACTCCAATAGTGATAAAAGAGGATAAAAAAGATAATAATGTAGATATGTAGTACTAAGGGACTACTGGCAAGGGAGGAGGATTACACGGGCATGTATTTATATATTCCACCTAAAACTGCTATAATGGAGCTTAAGAAAATTCTGGGGAAAAATAATCAGTTTTCAGCAGGGGATATTACTTATAGGTGGGGACTGGAATTTGATTTGCAGCAGGGAAGATGTGTCTGGGGTGGCAGAAGGGAAAATATAACAAAGGAGGGTAGATTTTTGAAGAAATTTATGAAAATATTTGGCATGGAAGATGTGAATTCATAGGACGAGTTTGAGTGAATTTATATATTATTCCTCAAGATACAAAAACTGGGCTAGGCTACACAGAACACACATTTCACAAGTACATATGCATTTAACTGAAAGTTTTGATTTGCATCCAATAACTATTTCAGATCATGCACCAAATAACTAAAACAAAAATGCAGGTTATTGAAATAAAAATAAGACACTGGCACTTTCCCAACTATCTGTTGAAAAGAGAAGAATTTAAGGAATAGGTACTGGAAATTATTCAGGAGTTATTAGAGAAGATAGAAATTTCTTCTGAAAATATAGCTAGGGTGTGGGATACAATTAAAGTGAAGTTTAAAATTAGGGTGGAAATAAAAGAAAGAGTGTTATGGTTAATAAGCAACAGGAATTATTTAAAGGGACTGACAAATGGTAAAGTATAGCAGAATAGGGGGAATCTCACAGAAAAAGAAGAGTAGCAATTGCAGAATGCTAAGCAGAAAATAAACAATTACCTAGATAATAGGCAAGAGTTCAGAAAGATTGCTGTTAAGCAACTGTTTTTTGATAATAATGCCAGAACACAAAAACTTTTAGTGCAATGACTCAGGCAACAGAAAGTAGAATGGGTTGTCACCAAGCTTAGGTAGCCTATAACAATGAAGATATCATGAGATCCTGTAGAGTTACTAGAAAAAAATCAAAACTTCTATGAAAGTCTGTATAAAGCAGAGAAAAATGAAGATCAAGAAAATGTACAAATGGAAATGTTTATGGCAGAATTAAATATGCCAAGGTTAGAGGCAGATGAGGCTCAATTACTAATAGGATAGGATAGGAGGAGATGAGGTAAAAATGGTGATGTATAACCAATGAACAGGAATGTCCCCAAGAATAGATGGTATTCCTGTGAAAGTTTGGAAGCTAGGAGGGAAAAAACTGATAAAGATCTGGAAGATTTTGTTTAACAGTATTTTAAGAGGAGGAGACACATTCAGGAAGAAAATGGTGATGGCTATAATACCCAAAGAGGGTAAAGATCAATCAGATCCAGCTTCATACAGTTCCACAGTTCCATTTCAATCCTATACTATGATTATAAAGTGCTTATGTCTATAATGGCTAAAAGAATGGCAAAAGTGATGCCAAAATTGATAGGCCTGGATCAAAATTGATAGGCCTGGATCAATGTGGTTCTATAGGTTCATAGGTTCATAGGTAGGTACTAGGCTATTGACCCTAGGGCCTATACAAGCCTAGTCAAAAAGGTACCCTGGCTTTTGCCAACCAAGAAAATTATTTTCCTGTGCCCCTGTCAAGCAGAGCCACAGAAGTGATCCCTGGGGTGAATTTCCTATTTCCCATCCAATCATCTAGATTTTTCTTGAAGAGTGCTAATGAAGAGCTCTGTTTGACATACATAGGTAGTCTGTTCCAAAGTATGGGAAGTCTCTGGGACAGGAATCTATCCCTCCAGCATGTTCTGTTTATTGTGGTGACAAGGTTTAGGTGCCTAGAGCGTGTAGTTCGGAGGGACTGGGATTACTTTAAGTGGAGCATGTCCAACAGCTCTGGGTTTGACATAGCTTTGTATGTTAGGCAGAGATCACCCCTGAGTAGGTGATATGCGACGGAGTAAAGCTGGAGTTTTTTGAGATGGTCTGCATAGGGCATCAGTTTGAGGCCAGTAATCCTCTTTGTGAGGTATTTCTATGGCCTTTCCCAGTTGTTGTAGATGTCTTGTGAGGTACATACCAAAAGGGGCGTTGTACTCTATAATGGGTCTAATGAGTGATGAGTAGAGGGGAACAATGACCTTTTTTTTTCTGGATGAGAAACCTTTTGTGATGAGGTGTACCACATAGAAGGATTTCCTGACCACTGTGGCGATGTGATTATCAAAGAAGAGGCTACTGTCCACCTGTGTTCCAAGGTCTCTTATCACACTTTTGGTGTTAAGTAGACTACCGCCTATGTGGTAGTTCATGTGTACAGACTTTTTACCAAAGGGGATGACAATGTACTTTTTGGCATTAAGCTTGAGGCCATGGCTTTGACACCAGGCATCTGTCTCAGTGAGGCCCTTTTGTAGGATGTCTACATCATTAGGAGTTTCGATTATGGCTCCTAGTTTGCAATTATCTATGAACTTAGTTAGCCAAAGACCTTCTGTGTTAGCCTGTACTTCAGAGAAGTAGATACCAAACAGGAGAGGACACAAGACTGAACCCTGTGGTACTCCACTTGTCACTGGTCTGAAGTCTGATTTGGAGTCTGCTACTTTCACACTGTGGGTTCTGTCAGTGAGCCAGTTGGAAGCCCATCTTGTGACATAGGGATTTATACCTAGTTTAGTGAGTTTATCTATAATTCCAGAGTGGGGGATGATGTTGAATACCTTGGCGAAATCCAGACAGGCTGTGTGAACCACCTTATCCTCATCTGTGGCTTTGGTGACTGCTTCAAAGAAATCTATCAGATTTAGGAGACATGATCTGCCTTTTACAAACCCAAACTGTGTGGGGTCCAGAGTTTGGAGATCTCCAATGTCTTTTTGAGTTCCATGACCTTGCAGACTAGGCTCGGCAGGCTAATGGGGCTGTAGTTCCCAGGGTCTGTCATGGCTCCCCCTTTGTGGAGTGGGATAACCGTCGTGGTCTGCCATTCAATGGGCACAAAGCCTGAGGTGAGGCTATGACTGAACATGGTACTTAGGTGGGGTGCCAGTTCATTCTGTAGTTCATGTAGAAGGCAGCCTGGGATGTTGTCAGGTCCCATGGATGCTGTGCTTTTGGCTTTAGAGAGTGAGGTTTTTACCTGTGCAGCCGTGATTACAGGAACTTTGCATTCTTCTGGTATAGAGATGGGCCCTTTAGGGGGTGAGAGGAGGGTAAAGTTAGCACTGAACCTATCTGCCAGGATGTTGGCAATATCAGTTGATTCTGTTTAGTGCCATTGTGCTGCAAATCAGAGCAGATCTGAGTGTTGCCTTTGAGATTCTTCACATAGCTATAAAATGCTTTGTGGTTGTGTTTAGAATCAGTGCCGATTTTGTTTTCATAACTAGCTTTGGAGGATTTTATGAGGGATCTCAGCTTCTTACTGAGGCTGACCAGGGAGTTCCTCCAATCATGGGATTTTACTCTTTTTTGCAACAGTTTCTTTCTTCTGTTGTAGAGTTTGTTTATGGCAGAAGACCACCAGATTGGCTTCCTTTTTTTGGAGGATAGCATCTTGGTTCTGTTAGGGATAGCATGACCCATGCACTCTTGTAAGTGCTTATAAAGTGCATTTGTGTAGAATACAGCAGTCATACCTCTATTGTCCATCTGCATGGGTGACATGAAGTTTGCCATTTCTGTCTTAAGAAGTGTGAAGTTGGCTTTGGAGAAATTTTTTATGGTTGTTTCCCTAATGGGGGTGGGAGCGGGATGTGGATGTCTAGGCTGATTAGCTTGTGGTCGGATATGACCAACAAGGAATTGACCTCTGGTGTGGAACACCAGTCACCCATGTTGGTGATGACCAAGTCTAGGATATTGCTGCCCCTGGTGGGGGTGTGGATAAGTTGATCCAAGGCATTGGAATTGATGAATTCCAGAAAACGTTGAGCAAAAGAGTTGGTACATGAGTAATTTTCCCAGTTAATGGTGGGGTAGTTGTAATCACCCATTATTAGTGTGTTGGGGTGTACCCTAATATTTTCCAGTGTATCAAGAAAAAAGGAATGGGAATCCTGGGGCATAGTGGGGGGTCTGTAGCAAGCTACAATCTGGATTGCGATCTTGCCCAGAGTTAGTTGAACTTGGATAATCTCGGATGCATTATGCTGAGCAACTAGCTTGGAGGTGTGGACATCCTTAATGAATATGGACACGCCTCCACCTTTACTGTTTCGGTCCAGGTTAGGTGGCCGAAAGGTGTGGTATGAATTATAGCCTGGTACTGCAGGGGTGCTCTCTGGAGCTTTGAACCAGGTTTCTGTCACTGCACAGATGTTGATGTTCTCCATTTTAAGGAGTGCCCTGAGTGAGTGCATTTTGAGGTTTAGACTTCTAGCATTGAGTAGCATGACCCTCAGAGTTTGCTTGCTTGTACCTGTTACGGTGGTGAATTTGTCATTTGAACCTTGCCTAAAAATGGCACTATAGGGGTGGCAAGAGCCTTTGCCAGCATCCAGAATCCCAAGGGTGACAGGTGCAAGCCATCTCTGGCAAAGCATCATGGTCTGTCGATCATGTCATCCCAGGCAGACAGATACTGGATTCCCTTAGAATGACACCAGAAGCTTAGCCAATTGCTGAAGTCAATCATTTTGTCATTGTACTGTGGTATCATTCTGGGTGATGGCAGGATGCTACTCAGGGCTAGGGTCATACCTGCCTGGGCTACAAGATCGGAGAGCTCCTCCATGTCTCTTTTCATGTAGTCCAGGGAGGTACGTCTCAGGTCATTCACACCAACATGGACAATGACAGAGTCATATTTGTACTTGTTGTGGAGTGACCTGAGTGAGTGCGTTATATGGTGGATCCTGGCAGCTGACAGGCAGCTGACAGTAACTTTCTCCTTGTTTAGCCTGGTGAGTGGAACATCAGTGTGCCTGACTATAGAGCTGAGTCACCTATGACTAGAGTGTTGGGTACGTTATGCCTTATGGGCTGTAGTTGAGTGGCACACTGAGTTTGTGGGCTATGTGTCATTTGGGTTGTGTTGGGGGTGGAAGTTGCTTGCATTTCTGCTTTGGAGGTCTCGGTTGTTTGGGCAGATTTTTATTGAAAGCCTCTGTGAATGTAGGCATGTGTTTTGTGCTTCTGTGTGTGTGTTTTGGTGGTGTAGGTTTTGAGGGACTATGTGATGAGTGTGGTGCAAGTGTTTACCTTCTCCTCTTGACTGTCTAATCCAGTCTTCGGTGAAGAGAGCTTTGCTTCCAGTTTGGCTATCTAAGTGCATCTCTCCCCTATGGAGGGGAGGCAAACATTTGACAACATTAACCTCCTATTAACAGAGCACTGATGATTCAAAGCCAAATGTAAGAAAATAACACTGTTGTTTGTGGGTCATAATGCAGAGAAAGCATCTGACAGAGTAAGCTGGGAGTTTTGTGAGCAATGCAATGGAAACATTTGAATTCCCCTGATAAAATTATAAGGTTGACTACAAGGATATATGAGGGATCACAGGTGAAAATTAAAGTGGATGGGTTCCTCTGATAATTTCTGTTTGAGCAGAGGAACCAGGCAGGGGTGTCCTCTTTCCCCTTTGTTATTTGCACTATATTTAGAATCATTAGCAAAGAAAATAAGAGACTCAGAGATTCAAGGATATAATTGGTATGGTAGTCAAGAAAAGCTGGCTCTATTAGCAGATGATATTTTATACCTAATAAAACCAAAAAAGGACATTTCAGTGTTGTGGAACATTTTGAGGCAGTTTCAAATCTTTTCTGGATACAAAATAATTGAAACTAAAACAAACGCAATAGCTGTAAATTATGTACCCACATATGAACTGGTTCAGCAATATTCATATCTATGGGGACATGATAAAACAAAGTACTTATCAGTATGGATTAAAAAGGATTCTGATGGATATATGGGAAGAAACTAAACAAAAGATAATACAAAAACTGAGAAATTGGAAGCTTCATTATATGGATATCGATAGCAAGATACAAGCAGTTAAAATGTTTTATTCCCTTTAGTTTTATATACAGGTCAGATATATTTTTATCAACCAAAGGAGAAGTTGTGGATAGCATTTAAAAAAGAGCTGAAGGATTTTATCTGGGAAGGGAATACAGCAAGAGTCAAGTGGGATAAGCTGATTCTTCCAATTCAACAAGGCAGTTTAGGATTACCCGATTTGAAGGGAGATTTCACAGCTGCACAGTTAGGACTCTTATATATAGCACAAGCAGAAACCTATAATTAAAAGTGGAAAGGGATGATGATGAAATGGGGGGAAACTCAAGAAACAAGGATAGACTGAGATTTTGGATCCAGATCCTTAAGGAGAATAAAAATAACAACACAGAATATTATATTTATAAAGTAGCAGAAAGTATTCTAAGAACTAATCCAACACGAGAATGGAAAAAGGAGACTCTGCCAATAGAGATGACTGCAATTAGGGATACAGACAATATGCAAGAGGGGACTGGAATTTATTGGAGAAAACTAGCAAAATAACCAAGGTATTGGGAGCAAACAATTAAAGAAGGAAAGATAATAGAATGGGAAGAGGCCAATAATTTGTTTTAGACTGCAGGATAGAGATTGCCTACCCTATCAAGAATTGATATCAGAATATAGGCAAAGAGAAAGAAATAGTAGGAAATATAAGTGCACTGGTAAAGTTTTTAATAGAGTCTAGAACAGAAGCTGCGGTTATAAAAGGAATAATTAGTAGAGTATACAAAATATTGTGCAGTAACTAAAAGAATCAATCAAAGGAGGTTAGAAAGGATTGGGAAGAGAGAATGGATAAGCGATTCACAAAGAAACAATGGGGGGGGGATATATGCATGTCTTCCAAATATGCAACAAAGTCTAGAAGATTTAGGATCTTTGCTTGGAAGTATTTACATAGGTAGTTTTCTACAAGTAAACTCCAAGGAACTTTTCCTCAGGTAGACAGCAAATGTTAGAGGTGTAATGGGGAAGAAAGAGTTAATTGGGAATATATTTTTCAGGAGTGTAATGAGGTGGCAGACTTTAAGGATTCCCTGCAGACTGTTCTGTCAGAAGTTCCGGGTGAACAAATTTGTGTAACTAAGGAAATTTTTTTTTTGAGCTATGGTACAAAATCGGGATTGCCTAGATATAGTAAGGCCTTGCTGAGTCTAATAATGGTGGCTGCCAAAAAAGCAGTTACTAGAAAACGGAAATCAAAGTCTAAACCAACTTTACTAGAAGTAGTAAATATTGTAACAGAGATAAAACAACTGGAACTGGGATCTTTGGAAAAGGGTAGGTGCAAATTATATATGAAAAAATGTGAATTGTAGGAACAATACATGCAGAGGAGGAATGAGGTTTAAACGAAGGCAGGATTTGAAAGAGTTATGTAATGTTTGACTGACAATGACTGGATAGATTATAAGTGATGTATAATGTTTGCAACTACAATTACTTCAATGTGGTTTGTAATGTATAATGTCCGCTACTAAAATTATGTCAATATGGTTTGTTTTCATTTACATATATCTGTAGGATTGCCTATGTCATGTGATAATTTAATAAAAATATTTCTTGTTTAAAAATAAAAAATATATTTTTTTAATATGTGCAATATTAAGCATAATACAAATGTAGTCATTGACAGTGATATATTTGTTAAAGAAAAGTTATGCAAGTGAGTCATATACGTAACAGTGATACATTTGTTAAGGAAAAGTTATGCAAGTGAGTCATACATAATTACTAGCTATTACATGATCTTTCTGTGCTTGTTACTGTGTTCAGTTGTTCTAAAACATTTAAATTCCATTCTGATTATATCATGTGATGGTACCAATTAATCATGTTACTTTGCTAATCTCATCTGTAGATTGATATATATATATATATATATATATATATATATATATATATATATATATATGGGCCCCTTCAGATGGTCGAACTTTTAAAAGCTCAACTTTCATATGGCCAAGACCATATGATCAAACTTTTAAAAGTTTGAACAGTCTAAATGGGGATCTCCATAGAGCGCAGAACGGGAAGATTTGTCTTTACCGCAATGTAGTGCAATTTCAGAGTTGGTATATTTAAATAGCGGTGGGTGCAGGGGGGCTTGTTTAGGGTTTTTTTTGTTTGTTTTGTTTATTTTTTTTTTCACATTGTCAAACATTCAAATGTTCGATCATATGGTCTTGGCCATATGAAAGTCGAACATTTAGATGTTCGATTATGTGAAGTAGACCCATATATACATATATAAATATATATATATATATATATATATATATATATATATATATATATATCTATATAAGGCTGATTGCATTATGTGACACATGTCAATACATACTGTAAAGCAGTAGATAGATGTGGAAATGAAGGAAGTCTTGCCAGGTATATTACGGCCAAATAGATATGACTATTGTGTGGGGACCTCCTTTTCAGGTCCTTCATAATGCTTCAATAAAATTTACTGTGTATTGTGTAATCACTAGTCTGTTATACTATATAAGCATATGATTACTGACAGGTTTTGTGTTAGAAAAATATGTATTAATGTGTGTATGCTTAATGCCAATTAATAACCAAGTATTTTAATACGCTTTTCATTCTATTTTTCATGCACTGTATTTTATACAAATTGAGTTTCATATGAGACTGAAAAAGATGCTTTTTGAAAACTGTAGTATGCTTTCTGAAACATGCAAGTTGCCCTCTGACCTAGTAACTGCTAGCACAGCAATATTCATGTTTATGCCTTGTGGAAATGTACTTGAGAAGCAGGTGTTTATCTGCTACGTCAGAAGCGAATGAATGAACAATGCCTTATGTTATAAATGTAATGATTTTAGACAAACAGCTCTGTCCAGAGGATGGGAACCTCTGCAGCTGTAGTAATTTAGAGATAAAGTAGACAAAGGATTATTAGAAAAATGAACTGCTAGCATTGTGCTTGAATTAACCATAGTATCTTGAATGTAACATAACATGTATCTAACTGGGAGTAATCAAATCCATTTGTTTTCCTCAGGAAGTTTCACATAAAAATTGATAAATCAGCAAAAATTCATGGGAAAGATGGTCAGCAAATGATGATAAAAAAGGTGGTAATCTGTTACGTCAGCATGGTAGGACATAACCAGTTTAAGAATGTATAAAAATGAAAGTATTTCCTGTTTCTGGTTAGACAAACTCTGTATTAGCACGTTTTTGTCTCCTTGCTGCAAGATTAAAGTGCCTTAACCTGAACCTACCGTGTTTTGATCATTTTTAAAGTATATTTTTCCTTTGACATTTTGTAACAGAACTGTCATAGCAGTCCAATGTACAGTGTCACCGCACATATATGATGCATACTTTTATGCATAAGTATGAATATGTATTTTAAAGAACATATGCATTTATACGCATGCCTTATCAATGGCTGTGTTTTATTTCGGATGTGTTTGGCACATGATTGTGATGTACATTACACACCATTTTTTAATTTATTATGGATTGGATGCATGCCTGACTTCAAATAAGGCATTATAGGTGCATAACATCAAACCATAGCGTAGCATCACATATGTAACAGCTAATACATGTAGAATGCATACTTCATGTCAGACTTTTTTGATTTTTTTTTTAATTAATGCGTATGTGTGTATAATGTTGTTCCAGTGTTGAGATTTGGCAGAGCATGGGACCTGTACCTCTTCATCCACTGGACAACAATGATGACTGTGATGTGCCAGATCACTGTCATATAAGTCAGACTCTAAGGATCAGGATGGGAACCATGATAGTGACAATGAAGATGATAACAATAGACCAGGACATGCATGTTCCATTGTTACTGCACATCAGTGTTGAAGACATCCCCTGCCATATCAGGTTGAAGACCTTTGGGACTATATCTGGGAAGTAGTGACTAATGTGTTCCACACACAGATGAGGGACATGATGGAAAACTTTTTTCAGGGCATTGTTTGGGCCATAGTCATCTCCTTCCAGGAGATCACTAGGGAGCACTTTAATGATGTTCAACCCCAAAAGAATGGTCCCTCATGAGCATAATTATTATATGTGTGATCCACTTGTGTAATGCTACTACCATGGTGTTGTGAATATTTCATGTTGTACAGCACAGGCACACTTGTGCACACGTTACATATTGATATCTTGATTTTCAGGCACACATCATTATGAACACTGTACATATCAGGACACATGCATTAACATTATTATTTACATGATCATCACATGCTGTCATTACTGCAGACATTGCTCCATACAGACAGGGTAACTACTTCTTCAATCTGTATGTGTGCATACACATATGCAAGCAGTGGAGAATATTATTATGTCAGATACACTCTGGCATTGTATGTGACATAAATGACTGTTGCAGTTATCATAATGCGAGTGGGACACAATTGTTCTGCTTGTGTTGGTCATGTATACATGTAGAGAGGATGACAGCAATATAACACACTGCTTTATTTCCATTCCTCTCACTTAACATGGTGATGATGGTCAGGTATGTGTATATGCTCGTTATCTACTTGTATACATTGCAACCATTTGTGTGTTGATTTTTTGCTGTCATGTATGTTTGTTCAAAAAAATTGAAGTGTTCTTGATTAAGTACCTTATGTAACACTGCTGAGTCATGCTGTCCCTCTGGCACAATGACCATGCATGTGCAGTTTACTGGTAATTACTGTGCCATGTAATATACAATTTAATAGTACTGCTATTTTAGAGTACTGTGACAAGTACATCTGTACATGTATCTTTCACATACTACATTGACATTCAGTGGTCCCTTACTGAATATATGTAGGTGATGCAGTGTATAACATCATTCATGCCTCCCTTTTTTGTCCATATCTTGATTATGGCACCAACCAGACTTTTGGATCATAGCTTATAATAAGACATGTATACACAGGTTAGCATATATGTTCATGTATATGCATTTGTAGTACATATGCATGATTTACATGGATGTACATGTGTATGGCCCTAGTATGACTGACACACAACTGCCCTTGTAATATGTACCTTGGTATGTTCAGGTATTCTGTTTTGTTGTGCTGTACTTGTGTACACAAGACTGTCCTTTGATCAGTCTTACATATGTACTGTGATGGTGAATGTGCCACCTGTTGTATTATGTTTGCATGGCAGTATATATAGGTATGTGATATTCAAACCTAATTTTGTTGTATGCCTATGTCATTTGCTGTTTAACTGTTGCATATTACTGCTGTTTGTGTCATTTGTACACAGGCATGTTTATAGCCATCTCCAATGCACTATGCACATGTGTCAAATGTTGGCTATTTGTTTCAATGTACCTTACAAGAATTTGATTTTTTTATGTATTGAAAGCATTAATACTACTGAGCATGTTTTGTGAAATGGTTCCCTTATCGCATATTCCATTTATGGGTTCTTACTGTAACAATACCTGCTCCAGATCTGTTAGTACCAGGTGGTTCCAATGCCCCAGTCAATATCCTGACAAGCCGAGCAAAGTGCAGGCATAAGTAGATCTTTAAAACATACTTTATTAAACATTTTATTCAATTCAGTCTTATTTGCAGTGTATAAAAATACTCATTTAAGCAATATCTTGTCATTTTCTGGTGTAAGCTCATGACAGTCATTTCAGTTTAGTAAGCTGGATCTGCTAATACCTGCAGTTGCTTTTTGGTAAATTATTATCTGATTAAACCCATAAGATGCTTTCTGTAAAAATGAATTGTACTGATGTTTTCTTCCTATTTTTAGTCAGTCTCTGGGATTCACGAGCGGCTGAATTCCATGCAGGAACAGTTCAGGAGCTCCTGCATGGAAAATGGCCACCGAGCGATCCAGAAAAATGCCATTTTCACATCCACGAGCGGCCCTACACTGTTCCTGCACGGAAAGCCATGCAGGATGCAAATCACCTCATTTGCTAGTAAAAAACAAGCAAATGAGGTGATTTTGTGATCCACAAATCTGGCCAGACTCCATGCATGAACAGTGTCAGAGCAGAAATGTATTCAGTTAGTAACTGAATACATTTCTGCATCTGAACAAATGGAGGCAGGACATCTCATGGAAAACATGTATTACAGTCAAACACCCATCCCAATGGCCAAATATAAGGTCATTGGCATTAATAACAGTTTATTTTTTTATAAAATTAAACTTTTTTTTGGCCGATCATGGTCATTTAAGCTTAGGGCAGCAGCGTGCAAATGGGATTGTGTCAAAAATAAAATAAAAAAAAAAATGAGAAAAGTCAATTTTATTTTGCCATTATAGAAAAAATAGGACACACTACACTCCTCCGCTCCTTGGGGACCATGAAATGACTCTCCAAAACGCCAAGTATAAAATTATACACACTTTATTGGATTTTAAGCTTCTCACAAGCTTTTCATCGGTTAAATTACACCAACTTCTTCAGAAACTCCAGAAAGTAATAAGTAGAAACAACGTCACTCAATCACCACTCCCTTAAATACCCTTGAAGCTTTATATAAAAAGTAAAATGTAAGCAAGAAATAAGCAATAAATAATTTTGAGTACATTTAAAAACATTTAAAATACAAAAATATATATAAAACCTATTTATGAACATGTGAATGAATGAATATTGCATATTTTATAAACATAATATGATAAAATATGATATTGATAAAAAACACCATAGAATAAACCCTAGGTGTCCTACTGATTTATGCTGCTGCCGTCTGTGAAAAATTCCTACCAAAAATGCTATGAATAATGCTGTGAGAAAATGCTATTGAAAATGGTATGTATCTATCCTATTTGCTATATAATTTTTGTTTATGTTTAATATTTCAAGCTTGACTGTTGCTTGTATTGTACTTGTATTGGTAAGACATATAGAGAATCAACTGGTGAACTAAATTCTATCTAGTTAGGCTTTTGAGTTTCAATATGCACGTTATGGATAATCTATCATTAATGCCCAGATAATGGCAGGCATCCAGTCTTAGTTGCCAGATCAATTCTCTCCCTTCGAGAATTAATGAGTCAGCTCCTCCCCTACTATCTGATCGAACTTGGTCGATGACTGCAAAAGAAAATGAATGTAGGGGATTTTCCTTTACATGCTTAGCTAAAGCGTTCTCCACCTTGCCCTTCCTGATAGCGTATAAATGTTCGTAAATACGCTCATGCAGTTTTCTGTCTGTCTTACCGACATAGAAAACTGGGCAGTGGGAACACTTAGCTAGATAGACAACTCCTGTACTAGAACAATTAAACCTGCCTTGTATTCTATATCTAGAATCCCTTATGACAAAGGTCGACCCCACAGAAATGTGCTTACAGTATCGGCACATGTTACATTTGAACATACCTACTCTTGTCATCGTCGATTTAGTTTTAGATTCCAGAATACTTTTGAGATTTTGACCCCTCCTGAAAGTTATTTTGGGATATTCCATTACGGACTCCCTAAATGACCTATCCTGCATAATAAAACTCCAGTTTTTATGAATGATAGAAATGATACCCTTTATAACCACATTGTAAGTAAGGATGAAACTACAGGGGTAAGGTGTCTTAGCTACTGGATTGGATGTAGAGATATCCTCACTGATATTAGAAGAATTTAGAATAGGCACATAGAAGTCTGACACCCGCTTATTATGGACTTCACAAATTAAGTCCAAAATAAGTTCTGTCGGGTATCCTCTTTTGAGGAAAAGATCCTCTATGAATTTACATTCATCAAGGAAATCACTGTCTCTAGTTACCATTCTTGCAGCTCTCACCAATTGACCCTTTATGATGGATTTCTTTTGAGTAAAGGGGTGACAACTGTTGAATTGCAAATAACTATTAGAAAAAGTTTCCTTTCGGTGGATTCTAGCTATATAACAATTAGAGGTTTTATCTTTTGAAAGATCTACATCTAAGTATGAAATCCTATCAGGTTCCACACTAAAAGTGAACTTTAAAAACTCGGTGGAAGAGTTAAAATGATTTAAAAGCTGGTCCACTATGTCACCATCCCCTTTTTAGGATGATGAAGATATCATCCAAAAAGTGCGTATACAGTAGTACCCTGTCCTGGAACAAAGGATTTGTGAATACGTATTCTCTTTCCCAGACAGCCATCACCAAGTTTGCCACACTGGCACCACAAGGAGATCCCATAGGTACCCCTATTTTTTGTAGGTAATACTTGTTGTTGAAAGATACGTAATTGCCAGACAAAATAATGTCCAGCAATTCACTGACCTGTTGGATCTCCTCGTTAGGTGCTCCTTTAGAAGAATACAAATCCCTCACATCTATGGTCAAGAAATAATTGTCTGCACTGTAAGGGATCTGATTGACCCTCCTAGACTTACGAGGAAATATCCAAGAATGAGTTGAATATAGGTCTTGTTAGAATCTCTGGTTACTAGAATGACATGTTCATAAACAATACAATAGACCTGCATTTATTTAACTATATATCAACACCAGCGCCCAAAATTCCCATAATATTTGGTTCACCTAAAATTCACAAGAATCTTGAAGATCCACCTATGCGTCCCTTGGTTAGTGCCAGAGGTAGCATAACCTATGCTAGTGTGAAGGTAGTAGATTCAATTTTGAAGAAATATGTAGAGAGTGAACCACAGATATCCAAGGATTCCTGGTCTTTCTTGGCCAGGGTCAATCAAATCCCTTACAGTGCAGACAATTATTTCTTGACCATAGATGTGAGGGATTTGTACTCTTCTATCCCCCACTCAGTGGCACTGGATTGGATTCCCACCTTGATGAGTTCTAAAGGAGCACCCAACGAGGAGATCCAACAGGTCAGTGAATTGCTGGACATTATTTTGTCCAGCAATTACGTATCTTTCAACAACAAGTATTACCTACAAAAAATAGGGGTACCTATGGGATCTCCTTGTGGTGCCAGTGTGGCAAACTTGGTGATGGCTGTCTGGGAAAGAGAATATGTATTCACAAATCCTTTGTTCCAGGACAGGGTACTATTGTATACACACTTTTTGGATGATATTTTCATCATCCTAAAAGGGGATGGTGACATGGTGGACCAGCTTTTAAATCATTTTAACTCTTCCACCGAGTTTTTAAAGTTCACTTTTAGTGTGGAAAGTGATAGGATTTCATACTTAGATGTAGATCTTTCAAAAGATAAAAACTCTAATTGTTATATAGCTAGAATCCACTGAAAGGAAACTTTTTCTAATAGTTATTTGCAGTTCAACAGTTGTCACTCCTTTACTCAAAAGAAATCCATCATAAAGGGTCAATTGGTGAGAGCTGCGAGAATGGTAACTAGAGACAGTGATTTCCTTGATGAATGTAAATTCATAGAGGATCTTTTCCTCAAAAGAGGATACCCGACAGAACTTATTTTGGACTTAATTTGTGAAGTCCATAATAAGCGGGTGTCAGGCTTCTATGTGCCTATTCTAAATTCTTCTAATATTAGTGAGGATATCTGTACATCCAATCCAGTAGCTAAGATACCTTACCCCTGTAGTTTCATCCTTACTTACAATGTGGATGTAAAGGGTATCATTTCTATCATTCATAAAAACTGGAGTTTTATTATGCAGGGTGGGTCATTTAGGGAGTCCATAATGGAATATCCCAAAATAACTTTCAGGAGGGGTCAAAATCTCAAAAGTATTCTGGAATCTAAAACTAAATCGACGATGACAAGAGTAGGTATGTTCAAATGTAACATGTGCCGATACTGTAAGCACATTTCTGTGGGGTCGACCTTTGTCATAAGGGATTCTAGATATAGAATACAAGGCAGGTTTAATTGTTCTAGTACAGGAGTTGTCTATCTAGCTAAGTGTTCCCACTGCCCAGTTTTCTATGTCGGTAAGACAGACAGAAAACTGCATGAGCATATTTACGAACATTTATACGCTATCAGGAAGGGCAAGGTGGAGAACGCTTTAGCTAAGCATGTAAAGGAAAATCCCCTACATTCATTTTCTTTTGCAGTCATCGACCAAGTTCGATCAGATGGTAGGGGAGGAGCTGACTCATTAATTCTCGAAGGGAGAGAACTGATCTGGCAACTAAGACTGGATGCCTGCCATTATCTGGGCATTAATGATAGATTATCCATAACGTGCATATTGAAACTCAAAAGCCTAACTAGATAGAATTTAGTTCACCAGTTGATTTTCTATATGTCTTACCAATACAAGTACAATATAAGCAACAGTCAAGCTTGAACTATTAAACATAAACAAACATTATATAGCAAATAGGATAGATACATGCCATTTTCAATAGCATTTTCTCACAGCATTATTCATAGCATTTTTGGTAGGAATTTTTAACAGACGGCAGCAGCATAAATCAGTAGGGCACCTAGGGTTTATTCTATGGTGTTTTTTATCAATATCATATTTTATCATATTATGTTTATAAAATATGCAATATTCATTCATTCACATGTTCCTAAATAGGTTTTATATATATATTTTTGTATTTTAAATGTTTTTAAATGTACTCAAAATTATTTATTGCTTATTTCTTGCTTACATTTTACTTTTTATATAAAGCTGCATGGGTATTTAAGGGAGTGGTGATTGAGCGACGTTGTTTCCGCTTATTACTTTCTGGAATTTCTGAAGAAGATGGTGTAATTTAACCAATGAAAAGCTTGTGAGAAGCTTAAAATCCAATAAAGTGGGTATAATTTTATACTTGGCGTTTTGGAGAGTCATTTCGTGGTTCCCAAGGAGCGGAGGAGTGTAGTGTGTCCTATTTTTTCTACAGTGTGTTTGTATAGCCTTGGTTTGTCGGTGTATTTTGCCATTATAGTCAATGGCATGCAGAATGTAAACAATACCAAGGAGCACTGGTTGTCAACGGGAAAGGGTCCGTCTAAGTGCAGTAACTAATGACTTGCACACTGGGGTATGCAGACGAGGGGAATTATACTGAATCGCAGATTTCCTCAAAGTGTCAGCTTGTACTTAACTGTGTAGGTGCAGCAATACAACAGTGGAAGTATCAGAGCTGAATGACTTCATACAGGGGTGTGTCATGCTTGCTGTAAGCTCATTGGAGCTCTGTGGCCCATGTTTGCCCTTACCTAAGCACAGCTAAGGAAGGGGTTGTGTCAGATGTGCCTGAGCAGTGTGCACATAGCCTAAACGGGTGTGGATGGCATGCACCAGGTTTTAAACAAAAAAAAGAGGAAATGGCAGCACTGTTTACATTTGAGCACTGGGTATGCACAGCATGCCTCTGGGGTTAAATAGGGAGGAACTGGGAAGGGGAAACAGCAGTAGGAAGGCACTCAAGGAGAACTAGCATAGCTGGCAGGTGGAATGTATCACAATCAGCCAATTACAAATGCAGCAGCCCAGCACACTAATATAAACTATGCAAACACCCTACAGGCTGTTTTTTTCCAACAAACTCTACACCACCAGTGTACACAGATGGGGGATTTTTAACTGGCAAAACTAACTAAAAATATTAGCAGCTGCTGCTGCTTTACTCAATCAATATGTGCTAGAGACCGAGGGTAGAGAGGAGGAGGGTAGAGAGGAGGAGAATGCTGACAACCAACCCACAGTGCCAAGGAGGAGAAAAGTGTACAGACCCAGGGTAATCTACCAGGGCCTACATGAGCTGGAGATAGTAGAGTGCTATAGGGTGGACAGGGACATTCTACACCAAATCATTGAGCTGTGCTGGCCACACCTTACACACAGAACTATAGAGGGGAACCCATCCCAGTGGATACCAAGGTATGTCTAGGCTTAAGAGTATTAGCCACAGGTACCATACAAAGACCAACTGGGGTTATCATGGGGGTCTCACAGGCATCAGCATCCAGGGTTCTCCACCAGTTCCTGGATGCCATGACACAACATGCCAATGAGCAAATATATTTCCCTACTGCCTATGAGGTGCTAACCACACGTATGTGTCTCTTCCACCATATAGCAGAATACCCTGAGGTAGTTGATGCTATAGACTGCATGCACATCCATATGAAAGCAACACCTGTTGAGCGAGGCAGGGTCTACATAAACCACAAGGGCTTCCCCTCCATCAGCTGCCAGGTTGTGTGCGATGCTCGGGGCATTATCATGAATGTGTGTGTGCTGGCAGCCCTGGAAGCTATCATGACTCCCACATCTGGCATTGCTCACGGCTGTATCAGGCGTTTGCCCGGGGGGAAATTCCATATGGCTATCTAGTGAGGGATGCTGGCTATGCACTGGAGCCATGGCTGATGACACCCATCAGAAATGCACACACACCCAAACAAGAACTCCATAATGAGGCACATGCACAAATCACGATCATTGTAGAGCATGTGTTTGGGATGCTCAAGTCACGGTTCCTCTACCTTGACATATCCGGTGGAGCCTTGCAGTACTCCCCATCTACATCTACACAAATGTTCATAGTATGTGCCATGCTACACAATATGATTCTGTGGAAACAGTTGCAGTAGGAACAGGACGGGGCAGGGCCACACAGCCCCCCACTATTGCCAAGGCCAGCACAAGCAAAGAGGGACTTGGAGGAGGAACATTCTGAGCTTGCCCCTGTAGGCAAAAGGAGGTGTACACAGTATGCCTAGGCCTTGACAAAGAGGCAAGGCATAGCACTAACACTGACACTGTAGGGACCCAGGGACTGATACCTCTCTCCGACTTGCACATACAGTAAAAGGGATGCCAAACATGACACTACCTGAGCTTTACCATGTACAGGGAGTGTACTATGTGCATCCAACATAGTCAGCCCTCCAGCACTGTCCTCAATACTGGCCCAGCAACAAGGTAAGTTACTCTTCCTATCAATTACTGAATGGAGTAGTATGTTCTCATACTTGCATGTATGATATGGATGCAAGCATGCAAGGGAATTGGCTGGCTGAATTGGATAGCAGCAGACAGCTATATGGGACAGCAGGAAATTCATAACAAATACTGGTGTCAACATACCAGGCAGCACTACAGAAGGTGACAACCCTCACCGCAGTACATGTGATGGCTCAAAGAACTGTGGGTGTCAATAGGTCACACACATGGATGTCAATGAGGGTCACAGATCCACCACCAGCCTCACCCAGCAGGGCATGTGTAGATGACCATAAAGAAAGGCTGGGCTAAGGTTCCCAAATGATGGCAGTGGTGAACAGCCCCCCACCAGACCTACACAGACATACTACAACAGGTCTGGCAGTTGCATTCCAGTTCTGAAAGGTAAGAAGTCTGAAACTGAAATATATGCCATTAAGATCTAAAATGTGTACTCTACTGATATGCCTCCTGTCTGCATGATAGGTCACAATACAATATGAAATGGAAGCCAACAGAGTAACCAAAATACCAGTAGAGTCATTTCAAATGTTAAAGTCTGCAGGTGTGCACACCCCCACAATCTCATGTAGAAATGCAGTAACAGATGGCCTGTAGCACTCTCAAATGGCCTACAGTCCTCTGGCAAAGGCTCATGCCTCACCCATAGTGCCAATGTATGGAATGTCAGTGGGTCCCAACTAACAACCTAACACAGTAAACAGAAAACAAATGCAAGACTATGTTCACAAATGCCAGTAGCATGCCTCCCCATTTCCTACTGCAAGGACTGTGGATCAGGCCATAAATACTACTGGGATAAAGGCCCAACTATAGGGATACCTCTGAGGTATTGCTTGCATAATGTTAGGTGGAGGAGAGAATAACAGGGTGGGGGTGTAAAAGCATGGATGTCATGGATTGATGGATTGTGCGAAGTCTGAAACTCCAGTGTCCACCCATAGTACTCCCAACTGCAAACCCATGAATGAATAGCCACAAAACCACTTGTAAACCACAATGTAAATGTAAACTGAACAAATATATGAGTCCTGTCTCTGGATAACCTGGGTGTATCTGTACAGCTGAGAGGTATGACCCCAACAGGATATGGCCATTCCTTGAAGTTGAGAAAAGCACAAGGAGGGAAACACCAGCCAGCATACTAACAAGATGCTGCACCATTTACACAGAACCAGCAGTCTGGTGTCTGTAGCTATCCCTCCACAATGGCAGGTGTGTGCCAGACTGTGTAGTCTATATGCCTCAAAATATTGGTCTCAGCTTCATTCATCTTGTATTTCCCAGTAAATAACTGTGAGCAAAGAATGATAACTGTCAGTATGTGATGACATGACACATCACAGTGTAAAACAGTACATATGTCAGAATATCTATGCTACAAACAAACATGTCACACAAGCAGCACAGACAGCAATAGTTACAGTATCCCCTGTATGATAAGCCCATTGTGTATCCATATTGACAACCTATATACAGATATCCTGCAGAAACAGTTTGCTAGGTGTAGCTGTGGCACACAAAACCCTGAACTGGAGTCCAACCTTCCCTGGAATGGATGCACACACAAAGTATAGAAGGTCATACTGGGCATGCTCCTACACTTAGAGAAATGAAGGCCATGTCTCACATCACAGTGGACTGCAGATATTGGTTATTCACTGCTCTCTGTGCACACACACCAAATCATACACAATTGATACTTCACACACATACATTGGATAGGAATACACACACATATCTAAGGCCAACATAATATAATATGTCAAACATACACACACAGAGACGTGGGGAAGAGAAAGACAGACAGTGACAGACAGAATTCCATTATGAGGACTGTCCCACCCACTACATATCCCATTGGCCTATATCACATGATGTGCTGATGTCATTCTCTGTAGAAATACCTTTGGTTAGCCCTTAGCC
The DNA here is from genome assembly GCF_019279795.1 of Protopterus annectens. Lineage (NCBI taxonomy): Eukaryota > Metazoa > Chordata > Ceratodontiformes > Protopteridae > Protopterus > Protopterus annectens. Next base: position 978,339,466 of record NC_056745.1, read on the forward strand.
CTATAATGTCAGTGGTGCTTGTGATAACTGTGTAACACTACAGTACAAATAGGAGTTGTAATCTCAGTCCTGTCAAATGTAAAGGTGTGTGTGTGTGTGTATGTGTGTGTGTGTGTGTGTGTGTGTGTGTGTGTGTGTGTGTGTGTGTGTGTGTGTGTGTGTGTGTGTGTGTTTCTAGATTAATGTGGTTGAGGCCATTCACACTCACTAAATCTCCCGTACCTCTCCTTCAGCACTGCTGCTGATGTCACTCACCTTCAAATATACCTTTGGACAGCTCTTCAGCATATAACCTCCATGGTGCTTGCGATAACTGCGTAATACTATAGTGTAGCAAACTAGTTAGGTAGGAGTTCCAATCCTGATCCTGGTAACTATGTAAATGTGAGTGTTTGTGTGAAAGAGTGTGTGTATCCTTGTAGAGACCTGATTTTGTGGTCATTAACACTTACAACACTTCTCTTACCCCTCCTTTAGCACTGCTGTTGATGTCACTCACCTTCAAAGATACCTTTGCAAAGCTCTCCAACATGTAAGCGCCATGGCACATGCAATAAATGTGGAACAATGTAGTAGCAATACCTACATAGTTATGGGTTTGAATCTCATCCCTGGCAAGTGTTTGTGTGTGTGCATAAGTATGACCATACCTTAAAGATTTTGGCCCCATTTACACCCAGTACACATCTCAGTGCCTGACTTTGGCAGTCCTGCAGATATCTACCTTCAAAGTATCTGTTGGCAACAAAAAAACATGTAAGACCAGTGGTACCTGTGGTAAATGTGTAACATAATGGTCAGAAAAGATAGTTAGATAGAGGTTTGAACCTCACTCCTGGCAAATGTAAATATGTGTGTAGGGTAAAATGATTTTTGGAATCTCTCACCCACCACATCACCTAATGCCAGTTATTTACAAGGGCTGGTGATGTTCCTCACCTTAGAAGTACCATGGGACAACATCAATCCTATAAGCTCCATGGTGCATGTGATAAATGTGTTACACTATAGTAGCAATACATAGCTAGGTAGGGGTTTTAATACTGGCAAGTGTGTGTGTCATCAATATCCTGTGTGGGGGTCGGTGTGATTGTGTAATAACAGGATCCATTGGGGGGTGGGTTTTGCTAAATTATTATGTTGAGGACCTAGTATATGTCACAATGTCCACATTACAAGGCCAACAGTTGCAAACACCGTAGAGGTTGGTGTAGACAATCCACAGCCCTAAATGTCTAGTGCCATGTGCAATGGCTACATGACAGTATGGATTAGTGAACAATATAGGCAACCCTTCTATTAGTCAGAAACCACTCTCCACCCATGTATCATTCACAATCACACTTGGCTAGGCAACAACCACTATATCAGTAGTTCCCCTACATATTGCTTCACATATACTACCCACAGTGTGATTGCAGTGGACTACATGCCTGTTGACCACAAGAGTGCCACTGACATCAGAAAGTACTTTGATGTGTTACATCTCCTGACTGAGTGTGTTTTATCCAGCAAGTAAAAGGGCATGGCACCCTGTTCCATCCCCTCACCAGCCCAATCAATGTTACAGTGGCCCTTTTGCCATGTTCCCCACTGGATACCTGCAACAACTGTAGAGTCTGGAATCGTACCCTACAAAGGGAATACCATGCCTGATACACATGCCCTGTATGGACAGATGCCACTAACTCCATTGAATACCCGTATCATATTGTCAGTGTAGGTGCAATTACTACCTCAGTTACATAGCCAGGTCTCACCAAATGAGGTAAGGAATGCTATATCAGAAGATAACAATCTGTCCACACAACATGCCCCAGAGACCTCATGCACACTTCCACACATCAAAGAACATGCATGTGGAACATGTGCACAACCCAGACACTGTCCATGTTATGGAATATAGATCACATGCATGGAAAGCAGTGCACATCACTGGCCCCGCACAATAGAAACCTGGATGAGTGGATGAGGAATACAATACTCACCCCTGGGGACCACTCCAGTGACTATACTCCTGAGCCACACTGGGGACTATTGTCATGTGGCCTGATGCCAGGGTATTCCCTTGGGCTAGTCTTGTAGAGCTTCAGGCCGATTCACCTACTACACACCTATGAAGCAATGAACCTATGGATCTCAGTACTGGTGCGCGCACGTGTGTGTGTGTGTGTGTGTGTGTGTGTGTGTGTGTGTGTGTGTGTGTGTGTGTGTGTGTGTGTGTGTGTGTGTGTGAATAGTAATCCCAGTGTGTTTGGTTGATGAATATCCCCTGTGGCTATGGTTATTAGCAATCAGAGGTGTGTCCAGACTACAACATGTACCATTCTCCATTCTACAACAGATGTACATCAACATGTACCTATGTGCAACCCTCAGCCCTATAATCTGTGAGGCATATGCAATCACTGTGTTACAAACCGGGGACTACCATGCACATACTGTACCATGCTTATGACATGGTGGATGTGTCACCACACTGCTATATCCTGTGGCTTTGCTGCAGGGCCACATCCTGATGACACACAGATGCCTAGGATGAAAATGGGATACAGCTTGTAAGAACACATTCACTCAGCACTTCACTTGTCGGGGGAGAGAGGGATAAAGCTGGCAATGAATGTGTTGCTAAGACTGTGGCCAATATCTGTTGTCTCAGGATAGGTATTAGCTTTGTGCAGTAACTCACAGCACTTGTGTTTAATGTTGTGGAGGTTGTTGATTTAACTATCAAGGCTGTTGTGACTGTTGTCAGTGTTTGCTGCATCTCTGCTGCCACAGATGCCTGTCGGGGATTGCATGAGGGATCCAAAGTTGTGTTTGAGGCTAATAAGGGAGTTCAACAGTCATGGGACACCACCTTTCCCTGCAACAGTGTCCTCCTTCTGATGTACACTTTAGTAATGGCAGGGTCCATCACATTGTCTCTTAGTGTTTGGAGGACAGTGTCTGGGTTCTGTTGGCTCTGGCTAGTACCATGCATTCATGTACCTGTTTATACAGTGCCTATGTGTATGATTCCATAGTCATGCAGCTACATCCCATTGCCATGTGTGCAGTGAAGACATCCACTCCTGTTTTCATGGCTGCAAAGTCATCTTTGGAGAGGTTTTGCCAGGTGGTTATCTTTGTGGGGGGTGTGGCTGACATGTTGAGTTCCATGTTGATTACAGACTGTGTGAATCTCACCATGCAGGGATTGACATCTGGGGATGAGCAATGGTCCCATATTTAAGTGGTCAACATAGGTCAAGGTTGTCACATCCTCTACCACGAATCAGTATGAGGTGGTCTAGGGCAATGGAAATGATGAATCCCAGAGGTGTTGGGCCACTGTACTGGTGATTGGCTACATTCCCCAGGTGATGTAGGGGTAGTTGAAGATTCGTACTATGTCAGTGTTGCATTGGACCATCAGAGATGGCAGGGTGTTGAGAATGTGCATTGACAGTCTAGAGACATAGATGTGGACCCATAACAGGCTATGGTCTGGATTGCACTATTACCGCAAGGCAGTTGTACCAGAAGTATCTCCAATGCATTATGATGGGATACTAGTCTGGAGGTGTTCCTATCCATAATGAATATGGAGACAACACCACCTGCGGAGATGTAGTGTGGTCCATGTTTGGGGGTGACAGCTGTGGAATACATCATAGCCTGATACTGCAGGTCTACTGCCTGCTGCTGTGGGCTACTTCTCCATTACAGCAGACATGTGTCCTCTACTCCAACAACTGCTATGAGTGACTGCATCCTGACAGTTAGATGTCCACTGTTGAGCAGCATGACCCTCAGATTGCATACATGTGTAGCTGTTATGGTGGTTAATAACATTAGGAACACTGCCTAATAAGGCACCATAGGGGTGGGAATACACTTACCCAGTACCTGGCAACCCAGTGGTGACTGATGTAGGACATCAGTGGCAAGTCATCGGGTTCTGTCAATCATGCCATTCCAAGCAGAGAGGTCCTACAGCCCCTGAAAATGACACATAATATGTAAGTCAATATTCCAGTCAACAATCTGTTGATAGTACCGCAGCACCATTCTGGGTGACAGCGGTACACTGCTCAGGGTTACTGTCACACTGGCCTGGACTGCATAATCAGAGAGTTCAACCATGTCTCCTGTCATGTAGTCCAGGGAGGTGTGTCCCAAGTCATTCACACCCACATGGATACAGAGTGATACTCATAGTTGTTGTGGAGTGATATGACTGGCTGTGTCATGTGTTAGATGCTGGCATGTGATTGATATTTGGCTGTTACCTACTCCATATTCAACTTAGTGAGTGGGATGTGTGTGACTTAGTATTGAGTTACCCATGATCACTGTATTGTGCAAGATGGTTAGCCTTAGCAGCTTAGGTTGGGAGCACACTGTGTAGGTTAAATATGTATCCCTTGGCATGTGCCATGTCACAGTGTCTGAGTGGGTGTCTGCCTTGCTGGTCTGTGCTGTTTGGGTAGATGTCCATTGAGTGCCTCTGGGAAGGTGGGTGTGTGGCTTTTCACTGTATGTCATGGCTGTCAAGTGGGTGTCATGGTGAGCTACGTCTTCCATGTGGTGTGGTGCAGGTGTTGATCTTATCCACTTGACCTGCTAGTCCAGTCTTTGCTGGAGAGTACATATGTCCACAATGGGTGATATATGGGTAACCCTCACAGGTCTGAGTGTTTGGAGTTTAGAGGGGAGGGTTGTCTGTGTACATGCAGGAGTTGCAACAGTGCCCCAGAATGGACAAGTGCACCAGATTAATGGGTGAAATCACAGATAACCTCCCTTCAAACATGCCAGGAGGGGTGGACATAACTAGTAAGTAATGGGAAGACATCTGTGATGAACGAGTACTGCTGACAGCTCACAGGTGTGCCACACTTCTTGATACAATAACCTGGTGAAGTGACAAGCCATAATGCTAGCTGAAGTGCAAGATAGAAAGAACTAGCATGATGTATGGGTGGAACAGAAGGCAGACTGTCTTCCACCTGTAATACTTTACCACATCTGTGCAGTTATCAGCAGGTTTGGCCATGTGAAAATTCAGTAAGCTCTGTAGCACATGCGGTAACTTTGTAACACTATAGTAGACATATCTAGATAGGCAGGAGTTCTAATCCCAATACTAGCAAGTGTGTGTGTGAATCATACCTCTCAACCTGGAAACATCAAAAATCTGGACAAGGCCCGTGAAAAATAGGTACAAATCTGTACACTGATTAACATACAATTTGCATACATAATTATGCAACCCCACCCACTCCAGTGGAATTGTGGGATACCAACTTTCAAATGCAAACTGAGGAACAGACAACCAAAATACGGCACCAGAGTCCCCCTGCAGCCATTCCAATGTCCCATTACCTGGCTATTTTGCCCCATTTACCATAAACACTAATGTGTGCATACTGCTTTAGTAATACAATGATTTGGATTTTATTTTTACATTTTACGGTCCAATGCACAAACACCAATAGAGATCTGCTAAACAAAGCAACACTGTCACATAACGAAAACAGACTTGGCATTAAAACTTCTCTGCCTTGAAACTCACATTTATTGAAACAACATTGAAACCCACAGACTACTAACTACATTTACATGCAGCTTCAAAACCCCTTTCTGCTTCTTACAGCACAGCTGTGCAACACAGAAGCAAAATGACTATAAATCATGAGACCCTAGAATTGCATGAAAAGCACTATGCAAGCTATCTATAAATTCCAAAAACAGTCTGTCACATTTTTAAGCAGCTACAAGATCTATGTAATGTTCTAACTAAATGGTCTTTGGGTGTACTTTTTCTGTACTGGGCAAAATTCAGATCCATTCATAAACCTTCACTAACTCATTTATAAAGCAGGCTTTAAACCAAGCCATAAAAAGATTACTGTCATTCCTTACTATTATCCAAATGCTAGTCATTCAGCACATATTCACATCTATTTGGGTAGCCCAACCAATATGAAGAATAACTGGGAGAGATAAAGTAAAAAGATACATTTAAGTTCTAAGCAGTACAATTAAATTAAGTTTCATTGTATGAGCAAATTACTAGCAACTGGAAAGGAGAAGACGACAGATGGTAAGCATCAACTGTAACTAAACATCATGGACAAGTAGTTATTACATGCACGAAGCAATTGTATAACACATTCAAAAGGCAAACAGTAATATCCTATGGTCAAACACAATGATGCTGCAATTGTTAAGGTTAAAACATTGTTGCTGTCATCACAGCAGAAGTGCTGTGTGACTAATGCATCATTCCCAGAAAAGGTAGTTGCAAAGGCATTGTGTAACTAATGCATTCCCCAGAAAAGGCAGAAATGTGATTGAAGGAATATGTCTTTAGTCGTATTAAACAGAGATACACTTTCTTTGCAATTGTGTGTAGACTATAGAAGCAGTGATGCATTGTGGGCTAAAAGTACGTTTTACAGTAGAATTATAACTACTATGCAGCAGTAGTAGGTTGCACTGATTCAATCTAACATTGGTTTAATTACCTTGCTTTATTCTCCACTCTCCAGACTCCAGATCAGTAATGTTTCACCTGTAAGAAAGCTTTCCAGTCAAGCTTCAGTAGCCAAGTGCTTTATCCATCTGAGCCATCTCATGTTTACCCGCTTGCGTTGCCTGCTAAAACTAAAACTTGTATTCCTGCTCAGTGCTCGGCGACTCCGGCGAGTGCTCACAGGCGCTTGGAAAAAAATAAAATGAGCAACTAAGACTGAGTGAGTATTACTAGCTGCCATAGTGTTGTTGGTGCTGCCTGGTTTTCTCGCTCTTGTATTCCCACTCGGCGCTCGCAGCCAGTCGGAAATAATGACGCGAGCTCCTTGAGCTCAATTCCGACTGGCTGGTAGCCCTGACGGCGCTGACGTCATCGCGCACGTGATGACGTCAGCTCCGACAGCGCGATTTTTTAAAAAATTTTAAAAATGAAGCAAAAAAATCGGAAATGAAGGGGTGCCAATCAGGAATCGTGGCACCCCTTCATTTGGACCCCAAAACTCGGTAAATACCGAGTAATTCGGTATGGTTGGGAGGTCTGGTGTGAATCATGTACTGCCTGGCTCATACCATTTTTGACCGTGTATACCCTTTACACTTCCCTTCACTCCAGTGTAGTAGACCTGTTGATGTCATCCACCTCAGAAGTACCTTTGGTAGAGATGGAAATGTATAAGCACTGCGGCACATCTCATAACTGTGTAACACTATAGTCGGAATACCTAGATAGGCAGGAGTTCTAATCCCAATACTGGCAAGTGTGTGTGTGTGTGTGTGTGTGTGTGTGTGTGTGTGTGTGTGTGTGTGTGTGTGTGTGTGTGTGTGTGTGTGTGTGTGTGTGTGAATCATGTACTGTACTGTCTGACTCATACCATTTTTGACCTGTGTACTACCCTTTACACTTCCCTTCAGTCCAATTTAGTAGACCTGTTGATGTCATCAACCATTGAAGTACCTTTGGAAGAGGTGAAAATGTATAAGCTCTGTGGCATGTCTGATAACTGTGTAGCACTATAGTAGGAATACCTAGATGGGCAGGAGTTCTAATCCCAATACTAGCAAGTGTGTGTGAATCATGTACTGTCTGGCTCATACCATTTTTGACCTGTGAATAACCGTTTACACTTCCCCTCACTCCAATTTAGTAGACCTATTGATGTCATCCACCGTAGAAGTACCTTTGGAAGAGGTGAAAATGTATAAGCTCTGTGGCACGTCCCATACCTGTGTAGCACAATAGTAGGAATACGTCGATAGGCAGGAGTTCTAATCTTAATGCTGGCAACTGTTTGTGTGTGTGTGTGTGTGTGTGAGGATCTTATCATGTGTGGCTTATATCATTTTGAAGTGTATGCCATATAAGGCAGGTGACCACCTACCGCTGCCATTACTTTATATAGTATGGTAACAGTTTCTGCCTCAAATGCAGTAGGTTAAACCATTGTACAGTCCTCTGTACAGATGTGTCTGGAATATCCATATGTTTGAAACCTATACGTGGTCAGAAGTGGTCTGTGTTCCTTAACAATGACCATCTATGTAATATTATAGTCAAATAGGCCAAAGTGAGTGTACTGACACATGTGGCAGCATAAGGTATCATACCTGACTGAAACATCATGCTGATAGGACATCTGCCGCCCTCACAGGTGGCCTGCTTTGTAAGTGCAATACATGAGTACAGATGCTTGGTTTTACAAGTGAACTGTACCTGTTATGAGTCACATTAAAGGCTGGAAGAGGTGTAGGCTGTCATACTATGGTCCTAATTAGTTTGTAGCAGGAACACCTTGCATCTTAAGAGGGGTGTGTACACAATTTATATCCACTGTATACCAGTAATGTGTCACGCATGACATTACCTTAGGCTGTTTGTCCAGCACAATTTGATGGCCTCTGTCCAGATGTCTTGGCACTGACAAGTTGAGAGGTATGTTATAGGAATGTGGAATTCATATCAGATAGGCCCCAGTGGAGACCACTGTGATGCACTACAGTTAACCCTAGCACAAGTGAACATGCACAAGCTATTACATAAAGCAATATAGCTATTACTGATGATTGTGTGCATGATAAACGGCATGTGCTTCACATGCCTAGGGTATTTCCAGGCAAGAACAGAAAATTGTAATACTCTCCAGCTTCAGGCTGCTGTCCCATATGCAGACTAGAGGGTCCTAGGTAGTTGTGAGAGGGAGTTATTGCCTGCAGACACACATGTGGCCTTGGTATAGAATGGATGCAGCATGTCTGCACATCTACAGTACTAACTGCAATAATACACAATGTCCTGTCCTCACCATAGATGTGCACCTCTGTGCATTAGAAAACCCCATCCACAACTGCAATCGGACCTGACACATGCATGTAGATGCAATACAGATACATGTATGTCTGCTACATTAGTGTACTAATCCCCTCTGGGCCCTTACCTGCACTCTCCTCATCCAGTGTGTGTGTGCAACCCACCTCCACAATGCTTCCCTCAGCATCATAGCTTGTGCATTTGGCATGTGGCCCAAGTGTGGTGAGGAGCTCCTCGGTGAGTGTCAGTGGGGGCTGGATGGCTGGGCCCCCACCTGTGGCTACCCGGTCCCTCGCTAAAGCAGCACCCCATTGATGGGCATGGCATTTGAGGTCAGTGGCATGATGCTGCACATGCTCATAAGTTCTGCTGTGCAGGCTGGCATCATTTACCCTGTGGACCACACTGTTCCACAGGGCAGCCCTCTCCCACACATCTTCTGCTCTCTGTCCACATGACAGAACATAATTTCCAATCACATATTGGGTGATAATGTCTGTTTCCCCAACAGAGAATGCTGGTAGGCAAGCACTCTGCATGTTACCTGGAAGACATAAACAGGAAAAGGTCACAATAACTCATACGTTTGTCAAAATGCACATCAACAGTGGATATTACTTGCAAATAATCCAGACTACACTGGAACCCTCCAAGCTATCATGGCTATAGCAGCTTGCATTACATGCCTGTCCCTGAGCTATCTTATTACCCCCAATGTTGAACACTTGATTGTATAATCCTCTATTCACCATTCATTTCTGAGTAGAGGGTTGACAGTGGTCATCTTCCATGTAGATGGTGTGTGTATGGTGGCAGGTCTGTGTTTTACTGTGGTGTGTGATGGAGCTCTGAGCACATGCCTGAGTTCATGTAGGAGGCAGACACTGATGTTATTATGCCCCATGGAAATATGCTGTTGTTGCCATCAGTAGGCAATATGTACATGCTCACTATTGCTGAGGGGAGGAGTGTGGTTGATGTGTATATCTCCATGTACAACTGAGTGGACAGGGTGGGGATGTTCCCACCTAACCTGTGTGATGCAGGTTGCCTATATCCATGGCATGTGTGTATGAGGTGTTCTTTACCCCCAGATCAGGGTGAATTGTGTTGTTTCATCTGAGACTTACAACATATGTGGAAACACGGTTGCAATTGTCTTTGGTAGCGTGGATATGTCCAATTCATAGTCAAAGTCAGCCTTACAGGACATCACCTGTGAACTTACCTGCTTGTTCAGATATAGGTGAACTTGCTTCAAAGTTGTTGCCTGCACCTATGTGTCCCTGTACAGCCAATGTAGTAACCTATTATGTGGTTTGTGTATTGCTGCTGACCGCCAAAGGGGATTACTCTACCTTGGTGGAGGCTGGATATACAGGTCAGGTACTGCTGTGCCCATATAGCTACAGTGGATATAAAGGGCACACACCCCTGATACACTGCCTGGTATTTGTGCAATTTGAACATGACACCATATTAACTCATTTCATACCAATTCCCACCTGTAGTGTGACCTATAGCCTATACAATTCAATTGAAAACATAACAGTCGGGTCTGTGAAAACATATGGAAATAATACTCAGTACAATAAGACAGTTGAATGAGTGTGCACACCCTTAAAATGATATGTTGTGTATGCACCTCTTGAGATGGTTACAGCATTCATCCTTCTTGGTCTGGACTCTAACATCATGGCACATCTTCACTTGTCAATAGTTGGTCACCTTCCTAGAAACACCTTTGATTGTATTTCAATGGAATTGTACAGGTTAGGGGTCACATAAAGATGAGAAACATTATTAAATGATCTTCTGTGATCTGATTGTCATACAGTACACATACCTGACAGTCTAACAGGGGTGTGTACACTTGTGATATCCACTGTATATAGGTGTGGATATAGCTGGTAGTGGTAGGCATGGACAATGGGTCATAACATAGGTGGACACTTCTCTGATTAATAGCTGAATATCATGCCTACTCTAGTACCCATATCAGTGTCAGGGCACTACAACAACCAGTAGCTGTACACATTCCTGTCTGTTGTATGCACTGACACTGATATTACACACATGTGCAACATGCACAACCTATGTACCTGAATGCTAAAAACCTATATGATTTAGTTTTGTGCCTTCCAGCTGAACATAAGCATACATACATGTGTTCAAGGGATACCTGGTATACATTTCTGTTGTATGTTAGTATGGCATACTGCAGTTATAGTCATGCTGCTCAATCGTACTTCTCAACCTGTTACAGCAGTACATCTGGACAATGGCACACATAAATGGGTGTCAAAGGGCACATCAGTATTGATACTGTACTAATATAGCTGCACCATATATTAGTAAGTTGATTGCACAATAGGGTTTGACATCACTGTGATAACCTGGAAGATGTCCAACAGTCATATGTAGGCTATTATGTTACAATGCCATTGCTCACAGACCTGCCAATGGTTTGGCCGACATAACACAGGTATATGTGTATGTGACTACAGATATCAGTCACAAATGTGCTTATTGTCCAGCGGAACACTCTACAGTTGAATTTTATTAATTCATTATATCACATGCAGTTCAACACACATCTGCAACAGTACTCTACTATTCACACACCCTCTATAGGTGTCTTAGCTTTACAAGGCAAACATGTGTCATACTCATAACATCCCATTAACTGGCCTAGCAATGGTACAGTCACAACTGTTTGACAGACACCCCTGCGGTTGTCATATATGAGCTATCCTTTCCCAGGTGAGTCAGGCTCCGGAGCTGTGATCCCACCTCTCAACCTCTCAAAGCATCACATCTGGGCAATGCCTAAAATGATGAGGGGATAAACAAGGACAGACTTTAAATATACCTGTTACAAGCATAGGAAGTTCTCAGAATGATACATTTAGCATTACAGTGAATATTCTTAAGGATGTGGAGTCTTAAACTCAAGTGTTTGTCATTACCTGATGACTTCAACCCTCAGCTATTTGCCAGAAAAGTACAGATCTCAGGAGGAACAGACAAAAATACACGATGGTAAAATGTGGACATTCTGTGATGATCTGTCCAGTTGAGAAGTATGTCTGTGATTTCTCCCACTGCAGAGAGGGCCAGATGCTATGGCCATAGCAGCTGTTTTGCAGGACATTAGTACAGCATGTCTTGTTGGGACATATATTCCTCCAAATCATATTTCCCGTTATTACAGACCAAGTACTACATTCAATTACTTGCTTACATGTTCCACTTATCTTTTTTCTTTCTTCTCTTTTCCACTTTATGTTTTATTTGTTATTTCTCTCTCTTTCTCTGTGCACTACAAGGATAGAGCTGGTTTGAATAGGTGGCAGCATGGCTTTTGTAGGTGATGCTCATGACCAGGTGATGGCCTGTGCACCTATTGGGATTCCCCACTTGCTAATTGCATGCAGAGCAGCTGTGTAGTTCTTCCAATAGCCAATGTCATGGCAACACACTATAAATGAGAACTCCATGTGGGCGTTGGCCCTTTCCCTTGCTTGTGAGGAAGACATCTTGGAGTTGTATGAGCTAGTGGGTCTACTTCTATTCACCAACTCCCATTTGGTCGAACTCCCATTTCACCGAAACTTCATTACATCGACAAGCATTTTAGGTGGGGGGCTTTGCCCCCCACACCCCCCAATGTGGGGGGCTGTGCCCCCCACACACCCCCTACTATATATATCAACTCCAGGGTCGCACAACATTGGAGGAGGGGGCAAATGCATGTCGATGTAATGAAGTTTCGGTGAAATGGGAGTTCGACGAAATGGGAGTTGGTGAATAGAAGTAGACCCGAGCTACTACCTCTTACAACAAGACTTGTGGACACAAGCCAACTAAATGGTAAGGAAGGTTCAAGACTTAGGAACAGAATGGAGTATTTCTGTTAAATGTTTGGAATACTGCTACTCTAACAGGGTTTGTCTGCACATGCTACTTCTGCATGGGTTTCAGTCTGACAAAGTTCTGTCTCTGCATAGCTCTCAACTGTAGGGCCATCCACATAATGGCCACATGTTAGCCTGTTATGCATGGGCTGTTCCCCAGACAGGTGTTGTCCTTGGCAAATGAGTAGCATACTTTGGTGATTGCATTATGTAGATGGTAACATCCATTTGTTTTTCTGACTTTATATCCCTCAGAAAAGATATAGTACAACAAACCCTGTGACATGAGCAACTTTCTCAGTGTATAACAGCAATATTTCATGTATGGCCATGTATTTGAGCTGCTGTCTATGAATTATGTCAGGCTTTGTCCAGATGTCATACAGTAGTAGGAGGATAGGCATACTGGTCTATCATTATCTAGTGCTGTAATTCCTGCTGAGGGGAATGGCTGGGAAACATGTTGAAATCTCTACATTCAAGAGGTAGGTGTATAGAGAATGCTCTTAGATGGCCTTATAACATATTTTATGTGGGGGACAGTAACACATGTTTTAAAACTAGGCTGTTAGAACATGTCAGACATATTACTGATAAGAAATATGTCAGTTCTATAGCTGTACATTTGAATAAATCACACCACGGGGACAGAAGTGGGTCTTAAGGTACTGTTTCTGAAAACGTCTGTTCTTCAGTGTGATGAAACATTCATAAAAGGGCAATTGTTATGAACAGACTCAATCTATTAATATTAACTGTGATACTTTATCCAGTAGGGGGTTAAATGACGAGTGTAATTTGAGCTGTGTATTCAATTACATAATAAGGTGTTAATCGCTTTTTGTGATTAAGGCTTGTATTTCTGGTAATGTTTACTCTATGAAGGCTTTGGCCAAGACATCAGAGTATAGTAAACATGTGTGAATTACTGGCTGGTTGTATTTTTCTTTGCTATGTTCAGACATTTTATTTGTTTTGATAAGAGATTGTTGTATGTCTGGCCATTGTATATGGCCTATCATGATTTTGTAGCAATGTACTGTTAACTTATTGATTTGGATGGGGGGGGCAGATGTGAGTGCCATGGCTGCTTTTGTATCCAACTGTGCATGCTGGTCCAGTTGTGGGTGGTCTATCAGCAGCATGTTTGTATGGGCATTTTGGGACATGTATGCACACACACACACACACACACACACACACACACACACACGCATATATATATATATGGATCTACCTTAGTAGATCGACAAGTTAAATAAGCGAAAACGAATTCGCCGACGCCAGAAGATCGCAAGTCACTTCACCGATGCCAGAAGATCGACAGTGCACAAACACGACATCGCATACACCTGACACATCTTACCAACAAACAAAACAAATCCCCTATCCAAAACCCACACACACAACACAAGCACACCAAAATCCTTACAAACGAACACTAACCCATACATACACAACTATCTACAAACCTAACCCAAACCCTTACCCTAAGGTCCGTCACTATCGCACACTCACCTAACCCGCGCCCTAACCCTAACTCACTTATCCCACCCCTACCCCTACAGACCACCAACATCGCACACTTACCTTACTCGCACCCTAACCCTAACTCACTTATCCCACCCCTACCCCTACACACCGTCAACATCGCACACTTACCTTACTCGCACCCTAACCCTAACTCACTTATCCCACCCCTACCCCTACACACCGTCAACATCGCACAGTTACCTTACTCGCACTCTATCGTCCGTCACTACCGCATACTTACACATCCTTTCCCCATTGCAGTGTTCTCAGCGTCAGTGTCTTCCTCCGTCGGTCTTCTGCCTTGTCGATCTTCTGGCATCGGTGAAGTGACTTGTGATCTTCTGGCGTCGGTGAATTCATTGTCGCTTATTTAACTTGTCGATCTACTAAGGTAGATCCATATATATATATATATATATATATATATATATATATATATATAGTTTACTATTAAGGTGAACGGCACTCTCGACTGTCAGATAGTCGACAACGGAAGGTAAACTGATATCGCGAACTCAAAAAAACAAT